>NW_028254682.1:0-147660 GCF_964263255.1 Lissotriton vulgaris | reverse complement strand
AGAACAAGACAGAGAGAAGACGAATGTAGCCATGCATTGTACAAATGAGAGACAGAAGGGAGATGGAAAGAGAGAGAAAAATTAAATGAAGAATGAAAGTAAGAGCAGGAAGTTAGGGAGTAAAAGAAATAGAGGGACAGTTGGGAGGAAGTGAGGGAGCGAGGGAGCGAAGGAGAGAAAAGAGAGAAGGGTCAGAGAGTAAAAGAGGGAGGGGGAAAACTAAGAGAGCTAGAAGTGATCAGAAGAGGCTGTCTAGAAGTGGAGCAAACAAAGCAAGGAATGCAGAAAGAGACAGAGAGGAGGAGTAAAGAGAGTACAGAACGGAGTTAACTATAATGTGGGATCTGACATTCATGTTTTAAAGAATGACACAGTGTGAGAGAACACATTGCAAAACTAAGCTGTGATAGGCGGAACTGAAGGAGATATGTAGAATGTGTGAGAAAACTTGTAAAAATGACAAGAGACAAGGAGTTTTATAACATGTGGAAATATTTTTTGGGATCAGAGGGTGCAGAACAGGTGAAGTCTGTTGATAAGGCAGAAACCAGATCCTCCTCACCGAGTGGCTGAGTGGGAGTTTCTGGCTTTGGTGGTGGCAGAGGTTTGCCATTATCTTTACCATCCAACAAATGTCTGTACGCTGGTGGAATCGTGCTATCGCGGATGCCAAGTGGGTCCAGGCTTTCAGCCGTGACGGTCTCCGTAATCTCTAGTCCTGTGTATTCAGGCGTCTCTGGAATATTCAATTCAGGTCCTTCAAGCGTCCCCATTAGACCGTCTAAGGCGCTGTCGTCTATTCCGCACTCTTCTGGCTTTACCTATTCAAGCTTTTAAGCTTTTGTTTCTTCTTATCAGTGGAGGAAGCACAGGTAAAAACAGACGATAAGGCAGAGACAAGATCTTCCTCGCCCATCGGTGTCATGGGAGTTTCTTCTGGTTTTATTGGAGTCCCACTGCTATCTTTGTCATCCAGCAAATGTCTGTATTCCGGGGGAATGGTAGTCAAGTCAAGTCAGGAGATTTATATAGCGCGCTACATACCCATAGGGTCTCAAGGCGCTTGAGGAAGGGTGCGGAATTACTTGTCGAATATCCAAGTTTTAAGTTGCTTTCTGAATGCTAGGTGGTTCTGAGTAAGGCGAAGGTGAGTGGGAAGTGAGTTCCAGGTTTTAGCTGCCAGGTAGGAGAAGGATCTACCTCCCATGGTGGTTTTGTTGATGCGAGGTACAGTGGCAAGGGCTTGGTTGGAGGATCGTAGCTGATGGGAGGGGGTGTAGAAGGACAGTCGTGTGTTGAGGCATTCGGGTCCAAGTTCGTAAAGTGCTTTGTGTGCGTGGGTTAGGAGACGGAAAGTAATCCTCTTATTTACGGGGAGCCAGGGGAGGTTTTTCAGGTGACCAGAGATGTGTTCTTTACGCGGGATGTCTAGTATGAGCCTGGCTGAAGCGTTCTGGATGCGTTGGAGTTTTTTCTGGAGTTTAGCGGTGGTACCGGCGTATAGGGTGTTTTCGTAGTCCAGGTGGCTCGTGACCAGTGCGTGGGTGACCGTTTTTCTAGTTTCGGTGGGGATCCAGCGAAATGTTTTTTTGAGCATGCGAAGAATGTTGAAGCAAGATGATGAAACGGCGTTGACTTGTCTGGTCATCGAGAGTGAGGAGTCCAGGATGACGCCCAGGTTCCGTGTGTGGTCCGTCGGGATGGGTGCTTTTCCAAGGGCCTCCGGCCACCAAGAGTCATCCCAGGCGGAGGGGGAGGTGCCTAGGATGAGGACTTCTGTTTTGTCTGAGTTCAGTTTCAGACGGCTGTGCTTCATCCACTCGGCTACTTCTTTCATTCCTTCGTGTAAGTTGGTTTTGGCGGTGTTAGGGTCTTTGGTGAGTGTCGTCAGCGTAGGAGATGATGTTGAGATTGTGTTGGTGAGCGATGGCCGCAAGGGGGCTCATGTATACGTTGAAGAGGGTGGGGCTGAGTGATGATCCTTGTGGCACGCCGCAGATGACTTCCGAGGCCTCTGACTTGAATGGTGGGAGGCGGACTCTCTGGGTTCTTCCGGTGAGGAACGAGGTGATCCATTCCAGTGCTTTTCCTTGGATTCCGACGTTTCTGAGGCGCTGTAGAAGGGTGCTATGACAGACTGTGTCGAAGGCAGCGGAGAGGTCGAGGAGGATGAGGGCGACTGTGTCTCCATTGTCCAGTAGAGTTCGAATGTCGTCTGTTGCTGCGATGAGTGCGGTCTCAGTGCTGTGTTTGGCTCGGAAGCCGGACTGTGAGGGGTCGAGGGATTTGTTGGTTTCGAGGAAGGTGGCGAGCTGGTTGTTGACATCTTTCTCGATGACTTTGGCCGGGAATGGAAGAAGCGAGATGGGGCGGTAGTTTTTGAGTTCGGTGGGGTCAGCTGTGGGTTTCTTCAGAAGGGCGCTGAGTTCTGCGTGTTTCCAGCTTTCCGGGAAGGTGGCGGAGTTGAGGGAGCAGCTGATGACATCTCGGCGGTGTGGTGCTATGATGGAGTCTGCTTTGTTGAAGATGTGGTGAGGGCATGGGTCCGTTGGGGATCCTGAGTGGATGGAGTTCATCAGGCGGATGGTATCCTCAGTGGAGATTGGGTTCCAGTCGTTAAGGATGTTCAAGGGGGGTGAAGGTCCTGCAGAAGGTTGGGTGGGTTGGTGTGCGGGTCGGTTGTCGAAGCTGTTGTGGATGTCTGCGATTTTGTTGTGGAAGAAGGAAGCTAGTGAGTCGCAGAGGGCTTGGGAGGGGGTGATGTCTTTGGAATTGGCTGATGGATTGGTAAATTCTTTGACGATGTTGAATAATTCCTTGCTGTTGTGGGCGTTGTTATCTAGTCGGTCTTTGAATGCGGCTTTCTTGGCAGACCGGATAAGTTGGTGGTGTGTGCGGGTGGCGTTTTTGAAGGCGTCCCTGGTGTTGGTGGTTGGGTCTTTTTTCCAGGCCTTCTCGAGGGAGCGACAAAGTTTCTTCGATTTCTTAAGATCATCGTTGAACCAGGAGGCGTTTTTGCTGCCTAGTTTGCTTTGGCGTTTTTCAATGGTGCTAGGATGTCGGCGCTGTTGGATAGCCATTGGGTGAGGTTAATGGCTGCTTGGTCGGGGTTTGAGAAGTGGGCGGGAGGGTTTAGAAGAAGCGATGAGGAGATCTGGTCGATGGTGATTTTGTTCCAGTTTCTTCGCAGGGTGGGTTGAGGATTGTTATGGATTGTGGTCTTATTGTAGGTAAAGTGAACGCAGCTGTCCAATGAAGAGCTGTGGTGTGACTGAATGAGACATGTTTGCTGGAGGTGAAGATGGGGTCGAGTGTGTGACCTGCAATGTGGGTGGGGGAAGTGACAAGTTGTTTGAGTCCGAGGTTGGCAAGATAGTCCAGAAGGGTGGTGGCGCTCCTGTCGTTGCTCTTTTCCAGGTGAAAATTGAGGTCTCCCAATAGAATGTAGTCCTCGGAGGGGAGGGCGTGTGGAGTGATAAAGTCAGTGATGTTGTCACTGAATTGTGCACGGGGTCCTGGAGGCCGGTAGAGGAGGGTGCCTCTGAGTGTGGTCTTGGGGTCGGTGTGGATCTGGAAGTGGAGGTGTTCAGTGTTGGCGAGATTGACGTCGGAGCTGGTTGAGATGGTGATGGATTTCTTATGGACGATAGCGATGCCTCCTCCTGTTTGCTTGATGCGGTCCTTACGGATGATCTTGTATCCTTGCGGGATGGCAATGGTGATGTCTGGGGCTGAGGAGGCGTTCATCCATGTTTCTGTTAGGAAGGCGACGTCTGGAGAGATGGTGTCTAGTAGATTCCAGAGGTCGATGGCGTGTCTGTGGATCGAGCGGGTGTTGAGCAGGATGCATTTTAGGTGGTTGGTGTCAGGTCTCTGATTGGTGGTGGAGGATGAGGAGTTGGTTTTGGTGCCGTCGAACTTGCAGGAGTTGCAAGAGAAGGGTCCATGGGTGTGTCCAGGAGCGGCTTAGACGCAGTTGGGGGAACGGCCGGAGTTAAGGGCTAGGAGGGTGGTGGCATCGTAAGTGGTGCGAGTGGGCTGGGCATTGAGGGAACCAGGGGGTCTGGCGCTGGGCGCGGTCCAGGCGCGGACGGGAGTAGACGGGCTTACCTTTGGCGCACCTTCGGTGCGGCCATAGCGAGTGGACGCTGCGCGTTGGGTCATTGGACATAAATGGAGAGTGGAGGGGGCGGAGCGTGGGCGGGGCAGCTGGGAGGCGGGAGCTGGGAGGAGACACGGGCACAAACAATGTAAAGAAACACTCCACAAAATGGCAGCCCGGTATCAGAAACGAAACTGGGGCACAGCCGGAGTGCGAGATAAGGTACACCAATTGTGAAAATATTGCAAACACAGTGCAGGCGCTTTTAACCTTCCCCGCAATGCAGGCGAATGAGCATAAATTAAGTAGGCACTAAGATGATGTCAGGCGCGATATAAACGCTGTAATAGGGCAAGCTGGCATAAAATAAATATTAACGATACCAAGCGCTGCTTGCACTACGAGGCGCTCAATCAGGACAATCAGGCAGCACTGGCTCCATAATCACAGGACCAGTATATTGTGGTGATTCTAGAACAACTTCTGGCCCTTCCAGTGTGCCCGTCAGTTCATCAAACGCACTATCTAGTCCAGCCTGAGAGGATGCATCAGCAGGTACTGGCTTCTTGTTGAAATCTTTAGTCACGATGCTTGCGTTACTAGACACAGCTGCATCAGCTCCCGCCGCCCCAGCAAATCCGACTGCGGTGACAGCAGCTCCGGAGGATACTAGTTTCTTCTCGCTTTTTATTTCTGCAGCAGGTTTACTTGATGCAGCAGAAGCTTTTGCTCCTTTTATGTCTGCAGCAGGTTTACTGGTGGCTGCTGCACCTGATAGTTTTTCTGTTTTACTCTCTGCACCTGGCTTCCTTGCAGCACCAGATGTTTTTTCTCCTGTAACCTTGGGCTCTTCTTTCTGTTTCGTCTGATTTGTCTTAGCATCTTGGCTGGGGGCTGTTTTTGCAGCACTGGGTTTCTTAGGTGGAACTGCAGCCCCAGAAGCTTTGAATGGACTTTTGGCCGCTGCTTGGTCCTTTTGTGTCTTGGTGGGAGGGTCAACTGGCTTTGTGGACGGTGCCGTTTTAGCTGGTTCTGTTTTACTAAAAAGTCCCCCCTTGGCCTCTGCAGGCTTCATTGTGCTTTCTTTAGTCACAGGTACAGCAGCTGCAGGTTGTTTCTTTGCTGCAGCACCTGCTCCACTTGCTTGTGCTCCTGGTGGTTGACTGGTGTCAGGGTTTGTAGGGCTCGTAGTGCTTGTGGGACTCTTGGGACTTGTAGGACTTTTTGGTTTTTTCTCAGTTGCACCAGGTGCTTTCTGGTCAGCCGCGGGGATGGACCCACTTGCTTTTTTATCGCCACACGTGGCGTTCCACCAACTCGCGTAAGCCATAGTCCCCGCTCTTTCTTGTACTTTAAGATCTGATTGCCACAATGCCAGGCGCGCTATGTCTGCGGTGTCACAGGTGCTAGGAGGTGTGTGCGCCGCAGACGGTGCCACCCGCCTCTCCCCACCTGTTATCTACACTAGGGTGGAGAGTCTGGCTCCTCCCTAGCCATAAGCCGACAGGATAATTTTCTCTGACTCTCAGAGGTCTTATTCACAATTCAGGAATCAAGATACGCTCTTATTCAATACCTCCAAACCTCCACATTCACGTTATTTGTATAGACATCCTTAATAAAAAAGTTTTGTAAAAAAAATAAAATCTTTAGTTTAATGAACAAAATAAATGCGCTTGAACTGCAAAACATTTACTGTGCATCACATGCCCGAAACATGTCTCTCCTCCCAAGAGGGCCTACCATGACATAGTTACAACCGATTGTTTTAAACCTCTTTGCACCATGGATGATGCAGTGTAGACTTAAACTATGCATTATGTACAGTTTATATAGGATAGGGGTGCATGTGTGTTTGCGCGCATGTGTGCATAGGGGAAACCACAGTAAATGACATGTAGTGAATGTAAGGATGAGGGATGCTGAAAGTGCCTTCCTTCAGAACTACTATTGGGCTCTGCAGGTGCGTTCTCACTTTCTAATTGTGACTTGCCCCATTGGTCTTGTGCCTGCATTGTATATCTGTTTGCACTCGTTTACAGTAACCAGATCACAGGTTTAGGCTGCCTTTAGAACCAGAAGTGGAATACTATATTGACAATTTTCCTAAGACTGCATCAATGGCAGATGAAAAGTCTGCTTTGCACA
The DNA here is from genome assembly GCF_964263255.1 of Lissotriton vulgaris. Taxonomy (NCBI): domain Eukaryota; kingdom Metazoa; phylum Chordata; class Amphibia; order Caudata; family Salamandridae; genus Lissotriton; species Lissotriton vulgaris. The sequence continues at coordinate 141,410 of NW_028254682.1, read as the reverse complement.
CTAAGTAATAGAAAAAAGGTTTTAGAAACAAAAAAAAGAACATGTGTAAATCAATAAAGAGTGGAGGATGTGTGAGAGAGAGAACCGAGAGACTAAGTGTGATATTTTATACAGTGTGGCTGACATTGGTGGAACATATTGACTGTGGGTGACAGTAATGGCAACCAAGAAAGAACAGACTTATATTAAAGGCAGAGGGAGAAAACTATGAAGTATTTAGGGTATTAAAGATATAGTAGCTTGGGATAACAGATAGAGCTGTGAAAATCGATGAAAAGATGAGAAAAATTAATTTAGGAAGTTATATTAGACAGAGACGAAGAAGAAAACAGACATATAGATGATAGGCCAAAGTTCTCCTACCCTGCATGGATTAATTATGGCACCAGCCATCACTGTGCCATCACTGTGTCATTAACCTGCAGTGTCCAGCTATCACTTATCGCAAGCAGGTAACAAAAGAAGAAAGTGAGACCATTATTAGCACTAGGCTCTTGCTGCTTATTGTCAAATGTTTGAAATAGAGATACCTTGACGCCTTCCATATTTGAGGACGCAAAGGCATGAGCCATTTGCATAATTTTCCAAAAGGTATAGGATATTTAAATCAAAACCTTTTGGTCTTCTACGTTTCAATCCCAAAACAAAGAAAAATGAAAACGCAGGACAGTTTTTATTTAAATGAAGTAGTTGTAAAGCGGATGCTGTCATTAATAGCTTTGCATGCAGAATGTGGTTCAATATATTCATCTAATTTTAAAAAGCATGTATGTTAATTTTTTAAGAACAAATAAAATGTGCCTTGAAAATACTATCACATATTTGTCCTGCAATATAAAACACGGGTAAATACAAACATTTCTTGTAGTTTGGATTGGGAGCTATAAAATCATCTATGTAAACTGTTTTTCTGTTTTGCCCTTAATCCTGTGCAGCTGGTGGTTTGGATCGTGGCTTGTGCAAAACGCTATACTTTCATAAAGGGGTTGAATGCTGAGGCCAGAACTCGAAGTTCTAACCTGAAACTCAATTAGAGCACTAGCAGAAGGCAACCGACTGTGTTGCTAGTCCTTAATTTGAGCCAGTGGTTGCAGGAGAAGTCTAGGGGTTAAAACGTACTGGAGTGGCTAGGGTTGTCTTTACTAATAAGAATGTATTTCTACCCAAACCAACCCTTTTTGCCATCATTAGTATAGTGAAAGATAAGGAAAAAACATGAGTCTTTAGCCTATACCATACAGTTTGCAAGCAGCTCTTTGACAGTTCATACACATTTTTGTAACAGCCACATTAACCCTCTGTACTACTTTATGATGTGTCAAAGCTGCAAGTAGACAAACAACTCTCTCTAGCAGAAATATTATTCACGGGAAACCTCCTTTACCTCGCAATCTCAACAACGACCAGCCTTTGCAAAGCATTCACTACCCTGATTGCGACTTTACCACAAGTTACTTTAACCCAGAAGTTGTTACGACGACTTGCTGTAGGAGGCTTGTTTTTGGACTGGTGACAAACTATCTCTGACAGGAAAGCCAGACATTACTCCGTAGCTTGCCCATCAAATTGTAAATATTGTACATATGTTATGTAATTTTGTATACATGTGATCTTGTATAGGCTCCCATCATTCCCCACTCTATAAACAGTGCTCGAGTTGAGGATCTTTAGTAAAATCTTATTACGGTACCACCATTGGAGTCCTGTGCTTTTCTAAACCCAAAGTGTACTTGCCTGTGTAACCAATTCATGTCATTGCATGTATATCTAAATTGAAAACCTGCCTTAAGACACTTCATGTGGCACTACATGTGTGGAAATGCACTCTCTTTTCACTTTTTGTAGTAAAAGTGTGGAATGATATTTGGTACTGCACCCACTCTGGTTCCCGGCGCACATTGCCTTAGTTGCAGCGCACAGAGACCTTATACTGCCGCACACAGAGGAAAAAAATTAGAGGGAACATTGCCACTAGGCCCCAGTTACTCTTCAATTCTTTGCTCTTCTTGCCAGAAAGGTGATGAGTCTGAGATCAAGTGCAACTATTAAGCTAATAATTGAATCTCAAAGAGTGCCAATATTTCAAATATGTAATTTATCAAATAAGCTGGTATTAGACCTGGGAAAATTGGCGTTGGTCTCCCGTCCATTTTCTGCCTTTGCCTCCTGGATTTTGCTGTGTGTTGGACTCCATTTTTGTTTGTCTAGATGCTTTGGGCACTTTGCCACTGCTGTTCAGTGCCAAAGTGCAAGTGCTCCCCTTGTAAATTATTGTTATGGATTAGTGATTCTATGATTGGCTTATTTGATTTACTTGTCAAACCCTAGTAGAGTGAACTATGTTTGCACAGGGCCTGTAAATCAAATGAAGCTGGTGCGCTTGCAGCACTGACTGTGCCGCCCACAGATGTAGCTTGCAAAATGTGACTCAGGACCTCCATGTCGACTTGGCAAGTGCACACACTTGCCAGTCCCTAAACCTTCCCTTTTCTGCATACTAGTCAACCCTAAGCTAGGCCCAATGTACCCCTGTGGGCAGGATGCATTGCATGTGAAAGGAAGGACATGCCCTTATGTGTGTGGCATGCCCCGATAGTGAAATACTGCCAATTCCATTTTTCACTGATGCAAGGCTCTCTGTTCTTATTGGACAGAAGAGGGAGTTTGTTTATAACATCTTATAAACATAACTGACCCTAGGAACAAGATAGAAAAGTACAGTTCAGTATGCCTGAACTCAGAATGATAAAGTGCGTCTTTTAGTGAGGGTGATTTTTGATTTCTGTGTTTAAAAATACCACTTTTAGAAAGTAGGTAGTTTCTTGCCTAACCATTCAGTGTACCTATGCTAGGTTTGTGTATTGCATCTCTGACTTGTGGATGACAGGGGCTGGAGAGAGGCAGTGGCTCCAGAAGTCTGATGAGTCAGGGCTGGGCTGAAAAGACCTGGGCTGCATTTAGAGTAGGGGGAGGAGATTTCCTTTTCAACTGAATGGGCTTGGTCTGCCTACTACACTGCTGCCTCCACCTCCTGCCGGGAAGCTGCACCAGTGAAGACAGAATATTATTTGTGGTATAAATGTTGGTGCCCCGACGCCAGAACTTTTAGATCGCTTCTGGGAAATCAAGAGGAACCTCTGCCAAGGAGAAGAGCCAGAGAAGCTGAGGTGGAATACTGCCCCCGTGCTGTTTGATGTTTGGGGTTCGCCTGTAGTGGATGCTTGCTGCCGAGGAGAGGGGAAAAGGATTTTGCTGTTTGCTTGGTCACCTGCTTGAAGAAGAATCTCCAAGGGCTTGAAACTGAGCTTGCCTCCTTTTCTGAAGTCTTAGGGACACAAAGAATTTACCACCAGCTCCCCTAAAGTGCCTTGCTGGGAATCCCAACCTGCAAAGAGGTGTTTGCTGCTGTTTAGGACCTTTGGAGACTGTTTGTCACTGGGAGCTGTAAAATTGACGCAACATCAAAGAAGCGTATCGTCAAAGCAACTCCAGCAGCGCCTGCCACGGCACGAGAAATTGCAGCACGACGCATCAGGTGTAACAATCTCTGAAGTCCGAGATCACTGCACCGATTCCGACGCAAGCCTGCTGTGCGGCTGCACGAACCCACACATTGTACCCGATTGACGCATCGCATCGAGGCACTGTTGCATCATTGGGGCCGCAGTAAGAAACATATGCATCAACTCCCCACGCAGTAAGAAAACAACGCATCACCTCCTCTCCGGTACCGAACCGACACATTACCTCCCCTGCACTGCAATAAGGAACCGATGCATCACCTCCCCCGAAGCAAGGAACCTACGCATCACCTTCCCTGCATGTAAGGAAGCAACGCATCACCTTCCCTGCTGCCATTTAGTTTGGTATGCGTGACTCATCCCAGGTACTTTTTGAGAAGGTGTTAGATTTCGAACTTGCATTGAACTGAACTATTTCTACCATTTAAAAGTTATATTTTAATTACTGTAATGTGGATTTATTTTCTTTTTTGGTCTTGTTTAGGTTTAGAAGAGGGTTACCTATTTTTCTATAGTGGTGTAGTGTCCATTTGTAGTGTTTTCACTGTGTTACTGTATGTGTACACAAATGCTTTACACACTGCCTCTGAGATAAGCCTGTCTGCTCGTACCCAGCTACAAGGGGGTGAGCAGGGATTATTTTAGGAGTGTATCCCCCTTACTTTGACTAGAAGCAAAGGTCCCTATTTGGATAAAGGTACCTACCTTTGCCAAATAGAGACCCCCATTTCTAACAGCTGGTAAGCAATTAACACTTCAAAAGTGGATATGCATATATCCTCACGCCTGATCCCAGTCAGGAAAGCCTACCAGAATTACCTTGAAACCAAGCCCAACAAGCAATATGACCATAATAATGAGGACATCTTGATGAGTGGCGAAAAATACCCAGGATCTTCATAGCAGAGACTCTAATCTGAAGACGAGTGACGGCTGATGCTGGCCCGCACCATGTGTAATGAAAGGGACACAGAGGAAGCTTTCAGCACGTGCCTTCTTAAATAGTCCTGAGGCTTTGATGCACCCCTTGATGATGGCACTGGTCGACCATCCGTCTCCAATTCCTGTGCCAACCTAGAGGGGCTCCAGCCTGTAATGCAACCAAGGCCTCCCCTCCCCTAGTCGCAGGGGGGTTCCTGCTCGTTCCCGGCTGCAGTCAAAATTATCTTCCTGTGCAAAGAAGCATGTTGTACTGACAAAAATAAAGGGAATCCTCACACTTTGCCAGCATTGCATGGAGCAAAAATTGGGAAGTTTTCAGAATTTTGACTGCAAAACAAAATGCAGTCCTCTACAAAGTGGTATTACGTTTATTGACATCAGAAGCATGGGAGGTTAAGCGTGCCTGCCGGTATTCGAACCCGTCACTTGCGGATCAATAGATCCCTCCAGAGAGCACTACTTGCAAATGTGTTGTTATCATAGTTAAGTATTGAAAGGTATTCATGGAAAGAGCTTACTTTTTAACAGAACTGAATTGTCAACAGAATAATTTCTAATAGCATCTCTGGATTTTGCGGTCTCATATGAATGTGCTATTTACCACATCTAAGGCGTATGTTTGACGTTTTTGATGGAGAATTTAAAGCAGGTGATATTGTGTTTTACTCTCTAATTAAATCGGAGCAAAGGATTTCTGAGAGCTAGTTTGACTACATTAAATGCTTGAAGTTCTGAATAAACAGGATCAGTGGCGGCTGGTGACATTTAAAGGTGGTGAACCTTCGAAGAATAGGTTTAACAAAAGTTGCGTTAGTTAACCGGATTCATGACATGGTTTTAAAAAGCTTGCACAACATACGTAATTGTGTCATAAGCTCTGTGTAATATAGCCTATATTACCCCACCGATAGTCATTTTATGATCCACGGAATGCATGAAACGATTAGAGGAGCCAGCAACATGTCTGAATTATTACTATCAGGTTATGATGTAATCAAGGCAGAATGTGCTCCGCTAACTTACCGAATAGAAGAAACAGCGTAGAATGTTTATGTAGGCTTTCATAATGGGAAGCTAGAATACTCACTACCTTGTTTCCTCAATTATGTTGCCTTTCATTATTTTACTGTTCTTTATATTTTGATGTAATTGCTGACTACTATTCTGTTGCATTCCTTTGTGTGGAATCAGAAATAAGACAGACTAACATTAGGAATGGTGTAAGGTAGCCTGCCCCACAGTGCATTTAGTATGCCCCACTAGCAAAAGGTGTGTAAAAGCCTCATGTACAAGGACTCTGTGATTCACCAAATCGAATGATTGTGTGGGGCAAGAGAGTTGTGAATAGAGAATTTGAAGGATAATATGGATCAGTTAAATTACTGTAGGAATGGTTCTGCAGGTTTGATGGATAGTTCTTTGCATGTACGATACTTTGTGTACATTTGCTGTGAACAAGTTATTTTAGAATGAGACTGTAGTCAAAGGATGTAGGAGGGTAGGATCGGCTTACTATGGTTACCCCCTCTTTTTGCAGGTGTTTCACTGTTTTTCAACTTTAGTCTGGCTGGGGCCCTGCCATCCAGGATCCCAGCCTAGCTGCGCCCTCTCTAATATTATTGCATGTACTTTAGGTACACTTACTGTTCCCTTGTGAATCCCTGGTATATGGTACCTTAGATACCAAGGGGATAGGTACCCCAGGGGCCTACCAGGGGCTGAAGCATGTATTATGCCACCCCTGTGAAGCCTTCCAAAATGACACCACAGGACTGCTACTGCAGCCTGGGTAAGGTGGTGCATGCACCCTTTACTAAGATATAGGTTAACTTTATCTACCTTTAATCACTGACATATATAAACCTATCAGTCACTCCTAAGGCATGCCTTGTCAATCCTGAAGCAGAGTGTCTGGTATTGTGTGAGAGGGTGCCCATGCATGAGCTGGGCCCCTCTGCAGCTTTTGGAGCCTATTCTCTGAGGCTGGTTTGTGATGCAGCCAGACCATATACACCTAAGTGCTTACTTTGGAATGGCAGCATGGAAACATGTTGCGTTTGGTGTCAAACACTTGGAATCCTACCCCCCAGTCCTGGTGGCGGGGGTAGAATTCCACCCTTCTAGCAGGATAGAAATGTACACACTGGTCTAACTGGTAATAGTTTAAAAAAGCCCTGGCATCATAAAATGGATGCTGCAGCCACAGACACGAGCCTGGCCTCCTGCTGCTTGACGAAACTCCAGCAGGGGAGGCCTGGACAATAGGTTTCCTGTCACAGGGAGGTGTAACCACCTCCCAGACAGGCTTTTGTGTATTGGGGCTGGGTGGGTTCACTCTGAGAGTGCTTTCAAGTCAGCACTGGGGGCACATTTGGTGTCCATGTGCATAGCCCAGTTCAAACCGGTTGCAGGGGATACCAGTAGACCTGGGCGGTAAATTCCATTCTGCTTGTGGAATTTGAGTAATTTGGGTAATTTCGCGTTTCGCGGAGAACGTGGAATTGCCCAAAATTTCTGCGTCTTCGTGGAATTGTTTGCTTGTTCTCGTTCTCAACATGCGTGGTCACGAGTTATTTCCCCCGAGCATGCAAACAGCGATCATGAACTGGATAAAAGCATCGCCAACAAGCACTTCCGCGTGTTCACAGAATTTCTGCATGTTCGCGGAGATTTTTGCAGTTTCGTGAAGCTTTGCGTGGTGTGACTACGCAAATTCCGCCCACCCCTAGCTACCAGCCCCTGCTCTGGTATGAAACTGGGCAAAGGAAATGGGTGTAGCCACCCCTCTTTCCAAATCCTCCCATAGGTGGGTCCCCAGAGTATGTCCAACTCCTTTTCTTAATATAAGTAAGGGACCCCTGGCAACAGGACTTTAGATTACACCTGGATGAAACTCTTATACTGAATCCTGGAACTTCGACGCTCTACTAAAGACTAGTGGAGGGAAGAATCTCCCTTGGGGTCAAGGAGTGACTACCCTGCTAAAGCAGGCACCAATGAAGCATCTTGCCGGTCTGTATTTCTGAAGCTCCTGCCGTATTGCGAAGTATTTGTGAGACAAAAAGAGGATTTCCAGACTTCTCAGAGGCTGACAAGAGTCCCCAGCAAAGCTGAGACCCACAGCCCTCATGAGTGACGTGGAAACGAAACTCCTGGACACTGTGCACATTTGTTAGTGCATTAACTTCGCTATCTTTAACGAAATTGTGCATTGGGTTACTTGTAGCCCAAGCCCCGAGCACCATCTGCATTAAAGATTGTGAAACTACACTCCGCGAGTGTTCTGTGAGCCCGCTTTTTGCAATTTAGCTTGAGGCCCCTATGCGATCCTTGCTCCATCGACTGGTGGATCTCCTCAAAGGAAACTCTACTTTTTCTTTGACTTCCCTGGTTGCTCAAGACGTGCCCTGACTCCCCACCATTTGGTGAGTCCCCCAGACCGCCCTCAACATCCTTTGTAGGACTGCTCCAATCCAGAACCAGGTTGTCATTGACGCCTCCTGGTCCTCGTGACTGAAGAGTCAAGCTTCACCTTCTTCACCTGAAATCACCCGACATCGGTGGGCATCAACCTATCATCCTCCTGGTCACTGGCAAGTGACTCAGACTCTGTCCCCTCTGCTTTCAGGTTCCTCACATCTTTGATCCAGGCTTGGATCATACCAGACACTTTCCACTTGGACGCCAGCAGCACTTTGCAGCAGATCGCATGTGAGAGCGACAACGAAACCCAGCACCAAAAGACACCTATGCACCCGGCTTCCCTGGGTGGGGTAACTCGAGTACTCCAGTGCTCCCGTGGGTGTTGGCTCTAGAACCCCCTAGTTATAAGAGGGTTTGCTCAAAGTCCTCTTCTAAGTGTCCTTTATCTTTAAAATTCCAACCGCGACTTTCCCCATAGAAGTTAATGGTGATTCGCGGCTGTGTTCACACACTGCACGCGTCCCCCGTGGGTCTCATGTGTCACTACCTTGGGTGGTTCCTGGGGACCCCAGCAGTTCAAAAGGCACTAGGCCGTGTGTCTATGCAAGTCGTGGTTATTATACCACTTGCTTAATATATGGTTTGGTAACCCCCTGAGGCTCAATGTATAGTGTGCTCATTTACTGTGTGATATTAAGTTTACTGCAAGTACTTTTGCCTCTAACCTAATAAAGGTACTAGAGGTATGTGTTTACAATAAATACCTATATTTTCTATATATACCTGTTGTGGATCTCCTTTCATTTGTCCATTCACAAGAATATAGACTGGTAAAATAAGCTGCTTTACATTCCTTCAACTAGGGTAGCTTTCTATTACGGTTGTCTTTAACCTACCATCAATAAGGGTCATTTGGACTGGTGCAAGGTGCCCACTAGAATAGTGGACAACATATGCCAGGCCAACTTCCCACAAAGGATACCACAGGAGACTGATTGTCCAGAGAGTGAGAGCATGGGGAGTTGATGGTGGGAGAGGAGTTGGCCTAACGGCTAGGGCAGTCGACCTCGAATTTGGGGAACCGGGTTCTAATCTCTGAAATGAAGCTGAACATCCTGTGATTCTGGGCAAATCACTTAATTTCCCTGTGCCTAACAAAAATGAATGTGTCCTCATGTAACGCAGCTGGTGCTATGTAAAGCTCTCTGATACCCGATACCGGGTCAAGTTCATGCTATATAAAACACTGTTAAAAAATAAAAATAAAAAAGCAACGAAAATGTGTAAAAAAACAGCACAGGAGACTTCTGGGGCAGTCCACAGTTGGGGGGGGGGGGGGAGAGAGAGAGAGAGAAGACAAGTAATGTGCTAGAATTGAGAAAGCACAGGGAGCACCAGGGGATAACTGGCTGAGAACTCGATGGATATAAGATAGAGCACAAAAAACAGTAGGGGCTGGCAGAAGGGGGGATAGAGAATGTGGCTCAAGAAGAGCCAGGGCAGAGAAGGATGAGCAGCCATGTCAGACAAACTAACAGCTATGCGATTATAGTAAAAAAGATGCCACGTACATCATTATCATATGAAATCTCTTTATTGATATAATAACTGCATTTTATCGATTACAGCAACAATATTGCTTACTTAAATATGCTTGAAAGGGCACCATTTTCCAACTCTTTTTTCAAAATGTTCTTGGCCACTCTTCACAAAATGCTATGACACACCATTTTCAAATGTCATCAGCCACCACTGGCCTTTCTTTGCCACGTTGATGTACTTTCCCTTTATGTTGATGCAGCATTGGATTAGAGAGAAAGGGTAATGTGTTCTGAGTGAATAATGGCTGATTTAATGTATTTTGTGGTGTTTGGCTAAACATTAGATTGTACATACTCCAACATCAGTCAAGTTGATGAGAGTTGAATTTATGTATGAGGCAGAAGTGGGCAAACATTGGAGCTGTGAATGAAGACTCAGGACCTGATTTACAGTTTCTCTGTTGCAAGGTACCCTGACAACCAAACCCTCCGTCTGCTCACCGCATTCAGAGATGGGCACTAACTTAAGTATTGCATCAATGGATTCCCTGTTTACTCCATTGACAGAACGCTTCCTCCACATGTGTAATGGAGTATAGCCCGTCAAAAGGACATTGCATCATCTGCCATATTAGGGATGAACTATGTAATGCATTTTTTCCTGTTCGTCACAGCCAGGAAAACCCTGGCAATGAGGGACAGGAACAAAGCAGTAATGACCCCCACACTTGAGGAGAACATTTCCAGGATGGAGAGGCGGGGGCGGGAGGTTGGTCATTATGGAGCATATTAACAAGGCCAGGAAATAATTATCGCAAAGTGCACTTAGCGCTAGGATAATTATTACCAGCCAACTCGGAATTTTATCGCGGAGATAGAGTGCTATCACCAACGCTTATCTCCAAAGTGATAAAATTCAGAGTGCAAGCTGCCAATTGTGAGATTATCGCTGAAAATACAGCGATAATCCAACAAGGTTTGGCGATAGCTTACTCATAGGGATAGATATACTTAGCCATGATATCCACCTTACGTAGGATATCATGGCTAAGTCAGAAAAATACCAGATGTAAAAAAGCAGCTATACTGCGGTTAGCGCTGCTTTTTTTTATCGCTAACTCGGTTAGCAATATCCTTGATAATAGGAGAAAAATTACTTTACACTCCGACAAAGACTTTGAAAAAAAATGATACATCCTACAGTTCCTTGTTTATACTTGTTTGACTGTACTTCTCAGGAAATCTTTTCATTATTCCAATTGCAACATGAAAAGTGAAATATGAATAAGTGCATAACAAAGTAAAAGCAAAACACTATTTCACCCTGTTGTGGAAACATTGTATTAATGAGATTTGAAATCAATCTACATTTCACAAAGCCTGTGCCACTGCAATCAATTTTAACATTAACAAGTATGTAACATTTGTACCTATGAAACAATTGCAAAATAAACAAGTTAAAAACATTCATATTTCTAGAAGTGCTGGTCAGACTTGTTTCCCTATAGTAAAGCTTCAATAATACACATTTGAAGATTGCAAATAAAATTTCTCATACATAGCTTTTACCGACACTGCTTTAATCATTACGTTTTACGAGTGCAATTATTGTCACCTGCGTAAATAACATGTTATTGTTTTGGCACTCAGAAAGATGTCACACAGAATTTTGAGGCTGAAGTTAGACTACACAATTTCACTTGCCACCACTTCTCCCTCTACACAATACAATGGGACAGATGTAGGTGCCCTAATACCGGTCGGAAACGGCCGATTTCGGCTGTTTCCGACCGGTATTAGGGTTTTCAGATGTAGGGGGCTGAAAAATACTGAATCGGTATATTTACCGATTCGGTAAAATTACCGATTCGGTAAATTACCGAATCAGTAAATATACAGATTCTGTAATTACAAATGTAGGTGGCACAGTTTACAGTGCCACAGGCCCTTAAGAGTCGGTATTTTACCACCCAATCCAATTGGGTTGTAAAATACCGAATCCAGGTGTGCATGCACATGTGTGCATGCACACCTATGCCATGTGACAGACAGACATGCCCTTAGGGCATGTCTGTGTGCCACATGGCACACATGCCTGTATTTGGGGTGCTAGAGGGTGTCAAAGTGACACCCCCTGCACCCTTGCTGGAATCGGTAATTACCGATTCGGTAAATACCGATTCGGTATTGCCCAGTTGACTATTTTGTTTGTTGATGCCCAAAGACGTTGCCTATCTCGATCGGAAAATGAATTCATGATTAGTGGCAATTGATGAGGTAAGCTGAAGAGATGTCAATAAAAAGCCAGATAATATGGCACCTCTAGGTGCTAGGTCAACTGATTATATTCAACCTGGCACAGACTCTTTAGCATCCTACAGCTGTTTAATAACTAATGTCGGATCTTCTATAATTCCAAGTCTGTCTGATGAATGCATGACATTAATGGTGTCCCTGCTCATGCAACTTATTGGTTGGGTCTGTAGATGATATGTGGTGCTCTTCTTCATGAAAAGAAGGTGCCCAACTATAGCCTGGGCATCTACTCGTGCCAAGATAACTGTCTGATACAATATAAAAATAATAATTGACAAGGCTGACCAGTATGCCTGGGGTTGTGGAATAGAGTTAAACAGGGAGATTGTAGAGTATTTTCCCTCTCTCTTCATAGTGCTCGGCATTGGAGGCCTAACGTCCTCGAACTGCTGTCTTAAATCTCCCTCGCTCATATCCACAAAGCTGTTTTTCATGGGTGGGTGTGGCTTAAGATTATGCCATGCCTACTCTGAGAAAAGCCTTTGTGATTCAGGCTACAGTAAGAAAATATTAGATTCAAAATTAAATCCAAAATAAATAAAATGTATTGAATTCTTACCTAATAGTACCCCATTCATATCAAACAATAATATAATCTGTATATAATATGTAATATTGTATTTTAAAGAACGTTTCACAAAAGCTTTACAATCATAGGTTGAGATGTAACAAAACTCAGCATGATTCCAAAGTAAAGGGCACACACAAATTATAAACAGAATAGTAGTGTCAGCTGCTGCCACTAAACTTTGGTAGGCTTTGCAGGTGGTTGTGGAGTGTGAGAATGAGGTGAAGAATAATTTGTAAACAGCGACAGCTGGGGATATTTGAAAGTGGGAGGCGTAAATATCTTGGCATTCTGCACTCCAGCGAGTGTAGCGAGCAAGCCAAATCAACCTTTTGGGGACTGTGCGGATGAAAACATAGCACACATATGTACAGTGGTATGTTCCACTTCCTTACTGCTAACAAGGTGAACCGAGCGCACTTTTGAGAATTGGGAATGACTGTGTGTGTTGGCCCCTTTCAATGGGACAAAAATGGTCACCGTCTAACCTAAGTGTCGTCAGTGCAGTGGTTAAGCGGCGCACAGGGGAACAGTTAGTGTCTGGCGCTAAGCGCGGTTGCACTGGCCTGGGGAACATTTTAGAACACTAAGGAGGAGCTGGGTGCCAAATGAACATAAATAAATGGACCCTCAATTCTAGTGAATTGTGAACTCATGAAACCATGAGCAGTCTGGGTCTGACCACGTTTTTTTGGCAGACAACAGCATAATGGTTGGTGAATGTGGAATCTCGCCCTCCCCCAAACTGATACGGGAGAAATCACTATTCGGTCACAATAGCCATCATTGTTCCTCACTTGAAACGAGGCTCTCTTTTACCAGCGCTTTGAGGCTGGTGAACTAAACCTGCATTATAGGACACTCAAGCACTATGAATTCACTACTGCCAGCGCTACATAAAAGAAAAAAATATGCACCCAAAAAATCTCAGGCTTTGTATATATTAAACAGTCACTTCAATTACACGCTAATGCACCTACGCTTGATAGCCGCATTTGCCAGCCTATGAAGCTCACGGCTGGCCCGGGGCTGGGCTCGAAGCCAGGAAATATATTATTTTGTTTACATGCATTCATGCTATATCCACCCGATGCGATGAATAAAATTTCAAGGCCCATCCCACCTTCCATGCGATGCGATTCAGTGCAGCCAGATGCGAATGGGCCCGTGATTATAAAAACGCGCTGCCACTGCGCTGAGGCCGGGACAACAAATGTATTTAAAATTTTGTGCAGCGGGGCCATTCCATTCACTTTCAAAGCCCACCTCGCCTTCCTGGCGATGATCATGTGCGTATTAAATTTATTTACAGTCTTACAGTTGCAACTCGCGAGCACGGGCCAGGCCTAAAACTTGTTTTTAGGTCTCGCCTATGCAGCGCGCATGCGTTGCATAGGCAAAATTACCTATTCCTATCACTTCGGCTTTTCAGCCAAACATGTGGACGCGTTCCATTGCCTCTAATGGCAACGCATGCACGTCTGGCGATTTCCTTGCAGGAGCGCGCGGCGCCATATGTGGGCACCATATGGTCGCACGCTCCAGCAAGGGAATAACGCAGGCCCCCTGCCCCTGCTGCCACGTGCTTGTTTTTTTAACGTCGATACATGGCTGCGAACAATAGCTACGAGAACGACGTGCCTGCTATGGAGATCGCGAACCTGTACAGAGGCAAGCAGCACTCTGTAGACAGCACAATCCAGTGACGTTAGAGATTACTAACTCGCGGCTCTAGGGTCAACCAGACGTCACTTGTTCGAGCTGTGACCGCGCTGAGAGCAACCTTCGAGTGACATATGGGCCCCAAAATGATTTACACCTTCATGTCAGCTAAAACACACCATGGGGAATAAAGGTTAACTTGTCTGTCATTTCATAAGCTGCTAAAAGACATTTATAAGCTCTGTGCGACTGTGCCATATGCGTGGCTACGTGTGCTATACAGTAATGTCAGATATGACTGTATGAATTACACGACCAGTGACCTCTTACATAGGACACAACACAACCAGATCTGTTCTTGCTTCATACACGTTTATTATTACTCAGTGGAGCCTTGTTATCAACCTTTGACTAAATAACGAAAGAGTAAGTATAATGTTCTTAGATGCAATAGTGTGCCTTATAGGTTAGATACCACTGTTTACAGGGCGTGCAGAACTCGCTACTAATTTACAATAATCTAACTGTGACCACCAGGTTACACCCGATCACTACAAACGCACCAATCCCTAGTTACCTTAACTTATCTTTGACTTACACCTCACCATGATCAGAAGTCACATTAACCATCTGTTCTATGTTATCGTCCTTATATGATGAGAGATTTCAGTCACACATTTCTCCAGTCAGTCCATTAACCACCTATGCAAGTGTAGACATGGGATCAACACACATGGGATAAACACACAGGTCTCCACAGCACGTGCATGAACTCCATAAACTATCAAAAATGTCAGTCGGTTAGCGAACAATTAAGTAAACGAGCTTACCTAACACGTTCTGCCACCTGTGCCTCATCCCTTGTGGCCAGTGGTAGGCCGTAGGTTTGTTTGTCATTTGTCATTCCATTGTATTGCACTTTCTTGGTGTCCGTGACTGCTGTTGTCTGTCTCCCCTTCGTTGCCCCCGTGATTCTGTGCCTTTTTTCTCCTGTCCCCTTCACTGCTCCATTATTCTGTGCCTTTTTTTCCCC
The DNA here is from genome assembly GCF_964263255.1 of Lissotriton vulgaris. Classification (NCBI taxonomy): domain Eukaryota; kingdom Metazoa; phylum Chordata; class Amphibia; order Caudata; family Salamandridae; genus Lissotriton; species Lissotriton vulgaris. The sequence continues at coordinate 126,404 of NW_028254682.1, read as the reverse complement.
TGTCACCTTTGCTGCCCCGTCATTCTGTGTCTGTTTCTCCTTCTGTCTCCTATGTTGCCCCCGTGATTCTGTGCCTTTTTTTCTCCTGTCCCCTTTGCTGCCCCATGATTCTGTGCCTTTTTTCTCCATCTGTCCCCTTCGCTGCGACCTTGATTCTGTGCCTTTTTTCTCCTTCTGCCCCTTCGCTGCCCCCGTGATTCTGTGCCTTTTTCTCCTTCTGTCCCCTTCGATGTCCCTGTGATCATGTGCCTTTCTCCTTCTGTCCCCTTCGCTGCCCCTGTGACTCTGTGCCTATTTCTCCTTCTGTCCTCTTTGCTGCCTCCGTGATTATGTGCCTTTTCTCCTTCTGTCCCCTTCAATGCACCAGTGGTTCTGTGCCTTTGTCTCCTTCTGTCCCCTCCATTGCCCCCAGGATTCTGTGCCCTTGCTTCTATCCCGCCGCTGCGTCCCCCATGGCCCCATCCCCCTGACTGCCCATTCGCTGCCCCCTCCCTCCCACAGACCCATATATGGCAGCTGGCTGCTGCGTGTCCGCGCCGCTGCGTGCTGAAGGCGTGCCTAAAGCAAGCCCGTCTGCTCCTGTCTACGCCTTGACCGCGACCAGCACCAGAACCCCTGGCCCCGCGCCCGCCACTATGACCGCTGCCGCTACGATGCCAGCACACTGCATGCCCTCAACCCCGGACTGACCCACACCTGCATCAAGGCCACACCGAAATGCACACATGGTCCCTTCATCTGCCGGAACTGCAGCTACACAAGCCTCAGAGCCGCCGAACCACCCGCCAAGAAAACCCTCAACCACCTCCGATGCATCCTACTAAACACCTGCTTCGCACGCAAGGATACCATTGAGCTCTGGGACCTGCTTGACACATCATCCCCGGACGTCGCCTTCCTGAGAGAGACCTGGATGAATGACTCCTCCACACCCGACATCGCCATAGCCATCCCAGATGGCTACAAAATCACCCGCAGAGACCGCACCCACAGTCGGAGGAGGACTCGCCATCGTCTACAAGAACAGCGTCATGGTCTCGACCAACACCATCGACACTCTCAGCACCGCCGAACACATGCACTTCCAGATCCACACAGAACCCAACACCACCCTCATAGCTATCCTCATCTGCAGAGCCCCGGACCCTGACCCCAATTCAGCGACTCCATCGCTGACTTCATCAGCATGTATGCCCTGATCTCCACTGACTTGGAGACCTGAACTTTCATCTTGAGAACAACAACAACAGCAACTCCACCACCCTGATCGACAACCTCGCCAACCTTGGACTGAGTCAGCTCGTCACACGCCTACCCATTCCGCCGGCCACACGCTCGAACCTGTCTTCTCCTCAAGCTCCCATGTCTCCTTCAGCCACACCACCGAACTCCTCTGGACCGGCCACTGCTGCATCCACTTCATCTTCCAGAAACCCACCACACACCTCCGCACCCAACAGATCCCCTGCCGCTGCTTGAGCAAAATCACGGAAGACCAACTACATGCAAACCTCGCTCTCAGCCCTCCCACTGACACCTCCAACATTGATGACGACGCCTGAAACCTCAGACACTGGATCAGCGACTGCGCCAACACCCTCACCCCGCTGAAGAAACCCACCCACAGAGACACCAGCAAGAGAGCTAGTTGGTTCACCCCAGAACTCCTAGCCTCCAAGTGAACCTGCCGGAAACTAGAGAAGAAATGTAAATGTAAATGTAAATGTATTTGAGCTTATATAGCGCACAGCTACCCACAGTGGGTTTCCCGGCGCTTGCTTAGGGAACCCGTCCTGGTATTCCCCTGTGAGATAACCCCGGCAGGGTATCCACGAGGTGAAAGCCAGGCAACCCGCCGCGAGGGGCCGTTGTGGAAATTAAGCAAGCTATTGCCCAGAGTCGCAGAGTGTGAACCCGTGAGTCGAGAAGGCACCGGAGCGAGAATTATCGAGTCCGTGGAATTATTGAGCCCAAGACCCGCCGAGGCGGGGAATTGAACCCTGGTCCAGGGCCGATCTCAGATTCCGGGTCTGCTGCCTCTAACCCCTGAGCCACACTTCTCCACATTCCGGGTCTGCCGCCTCTAACCCCTGAGCCACACTTCTCCACCACCAATGGCACTTCTCCACCACCAATGGCACAATGAAAAGACCCCAGACAGCCTCGCAGCCCACAAAGAGACCATCTGCAAACACAATCACCTCATCAGGTCTGCCAAGAGGACCTCCTTCAAAGACCGACCCAACAACAATGCACACAACAGCAAGGATCTCTTCAACATCGTAAAGGAACTCTCCAAACCCAGCTCCAACACCAGTCACATGCCGCCATTGCAAGCCCTGTGCGACTTCCTCACCACCTTTCTCCACCGCAAGATCGCTAACATACACGACAGCTTCAATGCTCAGATAGCCCCAACAGACATTGATACTCCAAACACTCCTGAACACCATCGACCATGACCCCCTGCCAGCCTGGGCAAATGTGAACATAGATGACACCATCAAGAGCATGAGCATAATCCACTCTGTCTCCCCGTCAGACCCACTCCCGCACCACAGCTTCAACAAAGCCAGCAGCTCCATCGCACCCTACCTGCGCAACGTCATCAATCTCTCCTTCGGGACCGCGACCTTCTTAGAGACCTGGAAACACACCGAGATCAACGCCCTACTCAAAAAACCCAAGGCGGACCCGAGAGACCTCTAGAACTTCAGGCCCATCTCCCTGCTTCAGCCCAGCCAAGGTCATCGAGAAGTTTGTCAACAGACAGCTAACCCGATACCTCTAAGAGAACAGCATCCCGGACCCATCCCAGTCAAGGTTCCACAGCAACCACAGCACCGAGACTGCCCTCATCGCCGCCACCGACAACATCAGGACCCTGCTGGACAACGGTGAGACCGCGGCCCTCATCCTCCTGGACCTCTCTGCCGCCTTCGACACCGTCTACAACGCACACTACGCACACGCCTCCGTGACGCAAGGATCCGAGACAAGGCCCTGGAATGGACCATTTCCTTCCTCTCCGGCAGAACACAGAGCATCCGCCTCCCCCCATTCTGATCTGAAGCCTCCAGGATCATCTGCAGCATACCCCAGGGATCATCCCTCAGCCCGACACTGTTCAACATCTACATAGCTCCGGTCGCACAAGTCACCCGACAGCACGACCTCAACATAATCTCCTACGCCGATGACACTCAACTGATCCTCTCCCTCACTAAGGACCCCCTCACCACCAAATCCAACCTCCTCGAAGGAATGAAGGCCATCGCAGACTGGATGAAGATCAGCTGATTGAAGCTGAACGCGGACAAGAGGGAGGTACTCATCTTCGACTCCAACCCTTCAGCCTGGGACGACTCCCGGTGGCCTACAGCACTGGGAGCAGCCCCGACACCCACCGACCACGCACGCAACCTTGGAGTCCTCCTCGACTCAACACTCTCCATGACCAAGCAAGTCAAAGCAGTCTCCTCCTCCTGCTTCAACACCCACCGAATGCTCTGCAAGATCTACAGGTATATCTCGACAGATACAAGAAGATAGTCACCCAGGCCCTCGTCAATAGCAGACTCAACTATGGAAACGCCCTCTATGCGGGAGCCCCGGCCAAGCTCATCAAACGACTGCAACGCATTCAAATCTTCTCTGCACGCCTGATCCTCAGCATACCACGCCACAGCCACATCACCCCCACCTGAGAAACCTGCACTGGCTCCCCATAAACAAGAGGAATTCCTTCAAGCTCCTCATCCACGCACACAAGGAACTTCACAAGACATGCCCAGCCTACCTCAACAGACGACTCTTCTTCTACATACCCAACCAACAGCTCTGTTCCGCCGACCTCGCCCTCGCCACCGTCCCTCGCATCTGAGGGAGACGCTGTCTTTCCTCTCGCCGAGAAATCCAGCTCCAGTGTTTCCAAGCTCCCCTAAGAGAAATCTTTGATAGATTCTTGGCAAAAAGAAACTAAACTTATGCTACACCACACATACTTCTTCCCTCGTACTAGACTTAGGTTAGGTACATCGGGGTAGGTGTATTTTAGAAGCACCAGTTGAGTACTTTTTGTCTTTATTTATTTAATGTATTCAATGTATTTTATGGCTTAGAAACCATACCATGCGTTTACAGTATTATTTTATAATACTCTTCTTACTGTACGCATTGTACTTTACAGCCAGTACTCCGATTGTAGCAGTTTATTTCTTCTGCATGAGGAAGAAGACTGTTTAATAAATACTTTTTTATTGAAAACGCCCGTCTCTCTATTTCTCTGCACCTCTGGTAAAACGAAGCATGCACGATTGACTGAGTAAAATATCTATCTATTGCTTCCACGCCTTAGAAAATTTGTTTTATCTTGGGGAAACAAAGTTGCTGGCACTCACAATTAAGTCTAATATATTCGATAGAGACCTAGTAGACATAAGTCCTACGTCACATCTATAGGATATATTATTCCAATGTGCAGAGCCTATTAGGAATATAGGAACTACACTACAAATCTGATGACAGTGAAGATGAAACTCAATTGAGAAGGAGTTCAAGAAAAACAGCTTGGAGAGTGGAACGTAACACTATTGAACCAAAGAGAAAAAGAGTTCGTAAAGGAGATAATTGGCCTAAAGGAGCTGATGGACTGACATTTAAACTGGTTAATAATGCAAGAGAACCTGGAGATCAAGTAAATAAAATAACCAGTCAAAAGGAGTTGTTGGGAAAGAAAATAGAGGTTGTTCAAAGGCCAAAAAGAGTAAGGAGACCAAATCAAAAATATAAGTCACCTGAATGGACCTATATGATCTTACCTCCTATTGGTGAAGTAAACAGCAGCCAAGAGAATTTAAATTGTCAAGGCAAAGAGAAAGAAAGTGAGTGAAACTGGGAAAGAGAAAAGCACAAGAAAAGCAAGATTTGAAATCTTAGTGGAGGAAACACTGTAACTATAAAGTAAGGATTTAACAAGAGACAATAAAAAAATGGCTACTAATGATGTAACTAGATTAAATTGTGCTATCTTCAGAAAATGATGTAGAATGTGGTTCATATGCACTGGATTATTAATGTTGATATGATTGTTTCTAGCTATTATTATTCCTTTTAGACCAGATTTTGAGAAAATGAAAGTTAATGGAAGTATGAATGAAAGAAATAATGAATTAAAAGGTGAAAAATGACATGTGTATAAGCCAGAGATACATAAAGATAACTTATTTAGTGACTTCTCTAGAAATACCTTTTCAAGATTATTATCTGAATATGTTAAGACTAGGGACGCGAGTGACTGATATGTATGTGTAAAATTGCCAGCATCAGTTTCGGAGGGGGGGACTTATATCCATCTTCCACTTACATATGGAGTTATATGCAGTGTGTTAACAAGTTTGTTTTATAGAACAGGTAAATTGGAGTATTATTATTCAAATTCTGATGATGTTTTTGCGAAACTGAAAATTGTAGCTGAACTAAAAAAAATTAAGCCTGCAAAAGTTTTTGGAGAATACTTTTTTGAAACACAAGAGTTGACTCTTGATTTTGGATTTAAATATAATTTTACTTGTAAAATGAGGACTGAAGAAAAAGCTTTTTTAGATATGGTCGAAGAGAGAAGAAATCAGTATAAAAGGAGGGAGAAAGTGAAGCACACTAAATCCAATATGTGGACATTTTATGATGAAAATATTGAAGGGCATAATGTAAATGTGTATAAGCATAGCTACACCAGTATTAGGTAAATTATGTATTCGAAGAGATAACACTGTGTCTGACAATTATTTTGTGGGAGCGAGTCAATGTGAAGACACATATGTTATAAAAGGAGGTTGGGGTTTTAAAGGTGGTAATGACCCAGTCTTTCCTGGAATCTATTTCTTATGTGGGAACAAAGCTTATTATAGATTGCCTGATCATTGGTATGAGTCCTGTTATATAGGTCTGGTCTTTCATAAAATTTTCCATGTAGATAGAGGTACTAATGGAATACATGAGATAGGTAAACCTTTATGTCGTAGAAAAAGAGAAAGTGTATTAGAAATAATAGGTGATGTTTTTGGAGCACTTATACCAGCAGTGGGTATATCCTTTAATGCAAACAAAATTCGAAAATGATCAACAATAGTAGATTGTTTGTCAACAGACACTGCAGGTGGATTTTTAATTGTAAACACTGAAATGGTTGCTATTAGGGCTATGTGATGCAAAATCGTCTTGCTCTTGATATAATTTTGGCAAAAGAAGGTGGAGTTTGTGGAATTCTGAAGGTACAACATTGCTGTACCTACATTCCAGAAAAAAGTCAAAACATTGAAAGATATATTACACATCTTACAGAGTTGCATAAGGAAGTTGAACCACTGGAGGTTGATGGTGTTTTTGAGAAACTTAGTAAAAGTTTTTCAGCAGTTAAAAATTGGTTTTATGAAATAAGTAGATCAATTATAGGTAAGGTACTAATTCCAGAAAAATGATAAAATAGTGATTTTAATATTAAGATTAGGTTGTAAACTCAGAAAGAGGAGAAATGTCAAAAGATCTATAAAGAAGGTGATTGAGGTAAGACAAGAAAGAGAACGTGAAAAGGGAGAAACTGAAATGGAAGAAATCAAAGAAAAACGTTAACAAGACAGAAAGAAAATAGAAGATACAAGAGTATAGCTCATACTAATTCAAAGTACTTAAAACATGTTAGGATATGTGCTAAATTTTGGGATTTGTTTGGTGATAAATCACCAAAGGAGGGAGTTGATGGAGCGAGGTGGAAAAACCAATTTTTGTGTAACCCTTTTGAAGTTACTTCCTCATAAAAGTAACATGAACTAATTGTGTGCTTTTGAAAATTAACCAACATAGAATAGAATGCACACATACAAGTACATGTGGGAAACTAATTTACTTATGTTGCAAATCATAATTGACTAATTAACTGATATTGTTATGTTATAATTAACGCAATTGCTATAAACTAATCAAAAGCGGCTTAAATGTGCTTTTGTCTGTTTAATTATGGCATAAAAGAATGGGGAGTAAACTATGCATATATGTTGCTTTATCTGCTAGGTAATAACTAACAGGGATACCTTAGTATGGTGGGAGGTAAACAGAAGGGTTACATTTCAATAATTAACGTTTAATTGTGTTTGTTTCTATAATAGTTCCCTTTCTGGCCTAATCAAAAATGGACGTTTCTGTGACTCCGAGATTTAAGTGCAGTACGCATGTGCGATTGAGCTCAGAACGAGCGAGCTGCCTGTGCCTGTGCAGAATGGGTCAAGGAAAATGTGCCCTGGGGACCTAACTGAATGCCAACAAAAATGAACTTTTCGCCTCGTGAGTATGAAATGTGAAACTAACGACTTAGGACACAAGTGATATGGACATAAGCTAAAACAAAGACCACTTTCATACTTGATGATCGTGCAAAATTGAAACAATAAAATGATGAGATTATGCTCATCCACCACTCGATTTGACCAATCAGAACTGTTAAAACCCCCAATTGTTTCATAATTTAGATAGATTAGTTAGGAAAAAAGTGTATAAAAGAGTACGTTCAGACTTAAGAAAAAACTCTTCTTTCCTGAATTTCATCTTTGCATCCCGACATGCTGCCGGATTGCCAAATCTTTCCTGAGGTATAAGGACTATGATAATTTTCTGAACTTTAACTTTCTTGAATGGGTACGTAGTCTTTATTTGAGGTGAACAGTCAGAGAGAATAGAAAGATGATTTCAGGGAGCTATTCTGTCCTATGCTAATGTCTGTGTTTGAGACTGTGCTTATTTCCTGAACTATTGATCTAAATAAATATAAATGTTTGAATTTAATTCTTCTTTCTCTAGGGTGTTTTACTAGATGAATAAAATAAAATGGAATAAATAAAGGTCATGCTAGAACATTTTCTTTTTAGTATAAAAATTAAATAAATGGAGAATTAAGCTGGTCTTGTTTATCCTTTAGTTAAATTTTTACTAGCAGATCCATTGACAAAACAATGGTGGTGTGTCTGAATAGTTTTCTCGTAAATAAACCATGGTAAAAGATTAAACTGCAGATGTATATATTCTAAATATTGCGTTTAATTTAGACACTCCGCTATGATCCAGTCGCTCTCCTATTTGATCTTCACTGAATCCTTGAAGGAAGGCAAATGTGTGTGAAAGTGGCTCGCAGTGTTATGGGCCCCACTGATGAGTAAATGAGTGATTGAATTCTTCAGGGAATAGGTGAGAGGTTTTTGAAGAGATTTCTGGAGTAGGCTGCATCAACCGTTGCACAGCAGTGTGCTTCTGTAGGTGCTTTGTTGGTCAGTCGAGCTGCAGCATTTCGTTCGCTGTATCCAGGTTCTTTGGTTGAGCCTATCAGCAAAATACTTTTTGCGGGCTTACCAATAGTTTAAACATGCTTACAGCCTGCCCGTTGCTTGCAATTGGTGTAATTTATTGTCACTCATTGCCTTGCTTCTTATTCGATGGCATTGGTTGTCCCAGCTTGTTTTATTAGGTGAAGCTGGACAAACAGATAAACCTGTCTCTCAGTCGGACCTAAAACAACTAACTGCCTACACAGATAAAACGCAAAAGCACCTCTGGGTAGTTCAGATCCCGCATCAGTGCTAGAAAACTAAATGAACTGAACAACTTGAAATAAAAGCCCAGTTGTCCTCAAATCAGCTCACAGTCTTTTTTCTAGCACAAATAAGAAAGTGCGGAAAGCTTAATAAAGCTAATAATTGAGGCAAAGTACTAGCACAGTGGGCTTCAAGACAAAGAGCAGTATGCTACCAGTGTAGCACAAAATTTGCCCTTTTTAAGCCTTTCCTATCATGTTCAACCCTACGTTTAGAAATGTAGTATTCCGATCCTAGATAAATGAGAAGAATCCTGGTTTTGTTATGACAAGATCCACAGCTTTGTGTGTTTGCTCTTCAAAAGCATAAATTTGTCCAAAAAAGACTTACAACAATTTTTGTTCCCTCAAAACCTGAAAGACCGCTCTGCCTTCTTCAGAATTTGACAGAACACATTTTCTCTGCCCGGACCTAGCTTGCCATTTACTCACAGACTACAGCTCCAAACTACAACTGCACCGTATACACTGGGTTTCCTTTTAGTGAAAAGTATTTCATATGTTTTGCTGTGTGCTTCGAACAGCACCATTCCAGCCCTATACCCAGCTCTTAAGAGTGCTCTGCCCATTCATAACAGTCCCCCCATTTGTTCGGCAACAAGCTGAAGCAATAAAACTATCAGGAGTTGACACCAGCGGTGTTTAGACCAACCCAATAATGAGTTTCATACTGGGGTCGTTCAATTATTTGTTTGTAGTCAGACAGTATACAATCGGAACCTGCATGTCATCTGAAAGGATGCAAGAATGTGCAAGCTAAAGTGTCTGAAAATGAGTCATGCAAGGCAAATGCACCTCCTATTTTTTGTCTAATTATCTAGATGAACTCCCCCTTCTAAATCTTGTGAAATGTACACGAAAGATCAACATGCATCATCATTCTGAACTTTAAAAATAGCATACTTCTCTTTCCAGCTATTTTGAGGAACATTAAAAAACATTTCACTGATCAAAATACCAAGCATTGGCATAGCCAATAGGTCTCGCCTTTGGGACCTTATAAGTGTTTAGCCATGCAACAGTTGATGTTGTTGCACCAAGGATATTGTGCTGGATAACTAAACACTTATAAGGTCCGAAAGGCGGGACCTATTGGCTATGCCAATGGTTGTTTATTATATGGCCACTTGGCCAGCTTAGGATATATTGGTTATATAATTCACTGCTGCTATGCAGTGTGCGCAAAGGCGTGATCATGGCCTCACACCTCAGCAACCACCTGTCCCGGACCCTGAACCATAACAACTGAACTTAAGTACTAAGGGCCCGATTCACAGAATGAACTTAAGACTCAATCCTAAACTTACTACTATTTTGGTATTCACAGAATGCACTTACTACTTTTGGCATTCACGGAATGCACTTACTACTTTTGGTATTCACAGAAGTTAGGATTTTATCTTAAGTTTGTCTTAAGACAAACTTAAGACAGACTTAAGACAGATTTAAGACAAAATCCTAACTTCTGTGAATACCAAAAGTAGTAAATTCATTCTGTGAATGCCAAAAGTAGTAAGTGCATTCTGTGAATACCAAAATAGTAGTAAGTTTAGCATTGAGTCGTAAGTTCATTCTGTGAATCGGGCCCTAAGTTAACAGTCAAAAAAACTACCTGCTAACTTCTGTGGATTGACTCTGCTTCTGACTGTGACAGATCACTAGGATCAGATGATGATTGCACTGGAGGAGGATTCACTACAGCAGTGCTCAATGAGTCGATTCGATTCAGAGTGATGAGTCGAGCATTAGAGTATACACGTGCGCCCTCCACTGTGACTGTCACACTGAGAGGAGGAGGAAGGGCCGGCCCGATTTGCCCAGCAATGGCAGAATGACCCAATCACTGCATGGCTTAACAATAAGCCATTACAGTGATTGGGCATCGCATTACTACGTTGGATGCTGGGCGGGCCCTCCACCCCTGTGGTGCCAAGTCGATGCCTCCTCTGCTACTGTAACTGCAGACTAGACTGGCAACCGCCGCTGCGCTGCAGCACTGCAGCCAATCCTGGCACGGCTCTCTTACTTGCTTCTCTAATACCTATTTTCAATTTATATATAAATGTTTACTGAGGGTGTACACAATTGCAAATTTTCCACTTCAACTTTTGCATATTCTTGAAGTGAACTCTTCATCATCGCGTTTCCAAAGCAAAAAAGAGCGGAACTAAAAAGGTCAAGTTTTTGTGGAAGAAAACTCTTGTATAGAGGTTTTTGCATTATAATTTTCTTGCAAAATCAGTTTTCTGTGCAGAAAATCTGTGCACTTTAAATCTAAGCCTAGATGATAAACTCTGCAAACACAAGATGATGCACTCAGCGCTGAAGCTTTTCAGTCACTCACCCACAGTCACAGATCTGGGTTAAATCCATCATCGTTCTGAAGCTCACTTCGCCACCCCAGTTCAGAGCCAGCTATTTCCAAATCAGTCTTGACCCTGTGCTCAATGGGAACACTCCAACACGAACTGCCAAGCCAAGTCATCCCTAGACCGGAAACAAGAATCCTGGGACCTGTTGAGCAAAGGAATGATGGATTTCATCCAGATCTCTTAACCCCTCCCATGCTCGTGACGAAACCGTTCCGTCACGAGCCTCGGGTGGGCTGTGCTAGTGACAAAACGGGTCCGTCGCGGCCCGCTCGCCGTGCCTGCGCGGCGCGAATTCCGCGCCTGGGCTGACGTTCTAAAGAGCGGGCGTGGCGGTGACGGAACCGGTCCGTCACAAGCACAGCTCACCCGCAGGCTGCGATGGAGCGGTTCTGTCACGAGCATGGGAGCACCGCGCAGCCCCGCCCCCCCCCCCCCCCCCCTTAGCGCTGCAGCGGAATAGACACCGCAGTGAAGGGGTTAACTGAGGGTGAATGTTTTGATTTGTTCTGCATTCCATCCATCAATTGGGTGTCTTTTGCTTTCAGGTCCTAAGTGTGCTGGGTATACCCAGACGTGTCTCACTGTGCCACTGGATTGAAGCTATCCTGGATGATGAGGGGTGAAACCCTGCAACTGGTGCTAGAATGCTTGTTTCTGGTCCGGGAGGACCTGGCTTGGCAGTTTGGGCTGGACTGTTCCCATGAGGCACAGGGTCAAGACTGATTTGTATGTGGCCAGATCTAAACTGGGGTGGCATGGTGAGCAAAAGAATGATGGATTTAACCCAGATCTCTTGACTGGGAGTGAATGTTTTGATTTGTTCTGCATTCCCTTAATCAGTTGAGTGTCTTTTTTGATAGATGGTAAACTCAGCAAGCTCTGTAAACTGGGTGATGTGCAAATCTTTCCTTATTTCCCTAACAGTTTTTCTTTACAATTGTGGTGCTACTGTTGTATTCTGTAAGAGTGCATTGCTAGTTTGGAATTTGAAGGGAAGCCGAATCCAGCACTTAAAGGCAGTCCAACTTGCTCACGTTGTGGAGCTACTGTAGAATCTCTTGTTCACTTAATGTGCACCTGCCCTAAGCTGTTGCCCATACAGAGGATATATGTACGCTCTTTGTTTAAAAATGCTAAAATAAGAACGACCGCTCAGGCTTGTAGATACTGTTTTTGATCATGCGTATAAAGCATTATTAGCCTGTCAGTATACAATGGGAAGCAACACAAATTTTATTAAGGAGAATCAAACTTTATTAACTGTATAAATATAAAGAAAATGGTGGTATTTAGAACATCTGGCACATTAGCACTTTGGTCTATTAATGAAAGTAATAAACTGAGTCAAAAAAGAATATTATACAGAGTTAGATAGGTGAACGACCCAAACTTTATTTAACACAGTATTAAACCTCTTTTAGAGAGGAAAAAAACAAAAATAGCTGCATTAAATGTAATGAACAGTAAGTGCTTTGTACAGCTGGCACGTTAGCACTGTATTACATCTATGAAGTTCTTTTTTTTTTTAAGTTCAAGAAAATTTTATTTGATAATAACAGGAGAGAAACCAGGTGTCAAAACAGAATACATTGGAATAGTAACTGAAAGACTGTGAGCAAAATAAAACAATCATTGAAATACAAATATGATGAGAAAATAGATCTGGGTACTAGAGGAAGGGAAAGTGGAAGGTAAAAAAAAAAAGGTATGTTAAACAGCAAGCATCATAAACATGAAAACAATCGTAAGGAATAAGAAAGTGGTATATTGGAGAATAAAAAAGGAATGCATCAAGCAATTAAGGAGGTTTGAGAACTTCCTGTTGCGAAGGTGGTGGGTGAAATAAATAAAGTCCATGCGTTTTGTAGCCATACATGTCGGAAAAACAAAAGCAGTGTCAAGTCTATGATTATGGCAGACATTGAACCACCACGCCTTGAAGGAAATATTGGAGAAGTCTTTCCAATTGACCGTTATTTGTTGAAAGGCAGCTGCCAATAGTAAGTCAACAATTTGAGGTTTTAAATCAACATTGTCCCAGCAGGGTGAAAGGCTGCCCAAGAATACATGTGTATGAGAAAAAGGGATACAAGTATGAAAAATCATATTAATTTGAGCCCAAACCTGCAACCAAAAGCTGTGAACAGAAGTGCATAAAAATAACATGTGAAATAAAGTGGCGTGTGGCGATGAACAAGACCAACAAGTGTGGGGAGTGGTTGGAAAACGTTTGTGAAGGTCAGAGGGTGTAAAAAGAAGTCTGTTGTAAATGAAAAACAAAGTCTGCGTAAGGGTTGCCGCTCTCGAGGATTTGCGGATCTTGATCCAGATTTTGTCCCAAAAAGGAACTGACCAGGACACAGACAAGTCATGTTCCGAAGATTCCTCCACTTTAGATTTGGGTCTGATAGACTCACCAGTATGGAGGTACTTGTAGATAGCAGCAGCTTTTGGTGTAGTACGTAAAAAGGAGTGAAGTGAGGAAGGGTGAGTGGATGGAGCAGGAGGGGAACAAGGCTGAGAAAGGCGGTTGTAGTGTGTTAGGACTGTATCCTTAAGCAATTGATAGTTGCGGGCAAAGGAGGTAGGTAAGTTGTAAAGGGAGCAGAGAGTAGGGAAAGGCAAGAAAGAGGAGTGAGAGAAGAGTTGGGAAATCCACAACAAGCCTCTGCTATGCCACGTTCTCCAAAAGAAGGGTCTGTTACAACTGAGTAAGAAAGTGTTATGCCATATGGGGGAGGAAAGAAAGTCAGCAATGGTTGTGGGAGGAGAATGAGAAGAAGACAGGAGCAATTTAGTGGTGAATTTATGAATAGGAGTAGAAATGGAAGCAGGTTTACGAGAGAAGGAAAGATATTCAGCAAAGGAAAAGGGAGAAAGAAGAAGACGTTCAAATTTGGCCCATAAGGGACAGGGAGTGCTGGGGTGTTGTAACCAAAAGGAAGCTTGTCGGAGTTGGAACGCTTTGTGGTAAGCAGGAAAGTCGGGGAAGTTAACCCCACCCTCTGATTTAGGGTGAATCAAACGGGCTAGAGACATTCGGGGCCTCTTTTTATTCCAAAGAAAGGACGTTAGGGTAGAATTAATTTTTTTGAAAAATTTAGAGGGGATGGGGACTGGAATATTAGAGAGGGTGTAAAGGACAATGGGAGACAGCATCATTTTAATGGTGTCGAGGCGACCCCACCAGGATAGATAGAGAGGATGCCATTTGGACGTGAGATCCGCTAACTTTTGAATGCATTTGGACATACAAAGGGAAACAGTCTCTGGAATGGTGGGAGTGATGTGCAGTCCAAGGTATTTAATATTAGAGGATTTCCATGTAAAGTTAGATGCAGCAAAATCAGGTTTAAATGTAAATTTGGTTAAGGGGAGGATCTCACATTTGTCATTGTTAAGCTTATATCCAGATATGTGGGAGTAGGCGTGGACTTCAGTGAGGAAGGCGGGAATCGAAACAGTGGGATTGGAAATAAAGAGGAGAATGTCATCCGCGTATGCGGCTAATTTGATGTGGGAGTCTGAAAATTGAAAACCTTGAATGAGGGGGTTTTGACGAAGTTTAGAAAGGAAAGGTTCTAAGGCCAAATTAAAAAGAAAAGGAGACAGGGGACATCCTTGACGGACACCTCTTTGCAAATTAAAAAAAGAAGATGTTTGACCATTGGCGCAAACCGCCGCCCGTGGGTTGGAATAAAGTAGTGAAATTAGAGATATAAAAACAGGGCCAAAACCAAACCAGCGAAGGGTATGAAAGAGGTAAGTCCATTCAACCCTGTCAAATGCCTTCTCAGCATCCAGGGCAATGGCCGCAAGGGGATGGGATGAAAGACGAGATTTAGAGAGAATATTAAAGAGAAGTCTGGTGTTATCAGTGATAAAGCGGCTTTTAACAAAGCCCGATTGTTCCTCACCCAACAGATCTGGGAGAAGAAGATCGAGACGAGCCGCGAGAGACTTCGCAAATATCTTGTAATCAATGTTAACCAAAGAGATTGGTCTGTAATTTTTACAATGTTGAGGATCTTTCCCCTCCTTGGGTATGAGGCACATATGCGCATCTGAAAAAGAGCCTGAGGAGGAGCCCAAGGTGAGGAAAGCGCCGATGAGGGAATGGAGTTTTGGGATAAGAAGCTTTGAAAAGTGAAGAAACAATTCTACAGTGAATCCGTCTGGTCCAGGAGCCTTATCTTTTTGGAGAGTTTGAAGTGCCTTAAGCAATTCTTGTTGGGATATGTCAAGTTCTAAGTGAGAGAGGCCAAGTGGGAAGTGGGTTGGTTTTTGAATAGTAGAGAAGAAATTGTCTAAGGATTGGGAAGAGGGCTGGGTTTCAGAAGAGTATAGGGTTTTGTAAAAGGAGGAAAATTCAGTGAGGATATCTGCGTCTGTGTGTTTGAGAATGGAGGAAGCGTCGTAGACTGATTCATTATTCAACTTATTTTGTTTAACTTTTAAATAATTAGCCAAAATTTTACCAGCCTTATTTTTGCCCCCATAGAACTTGGCACTTGATTTCAATAAATACAAGGATGCATCGTCCGTGGATTTTTTGTTAAATTTCATTTTAGCATTAATCAAGGCGGTTAGACTTTCCTGCGAACGAGAAGTAAAATAAGAATGCTCCAATTTCTTAATGTCCAGAAGGATAGCCTTTGTAAAGTTGCGAGCAGCTTTCCGTTTTTTTGCAACAAAGCCAATTATAAAGTCTCTCGCTGCCGCCTTAAAGGCATCCCAAATGGTGTGCTTGGGGACGGGGGAATTGTCATTCAAGGAGAAAAATTCATCTGAGAAAGTAATGAAGGAGGTGGTAAATTTAGGGTCTAAGAGAAGAGAATTGTTAAAACGCCAACGTTTAGGACCAACTGATTTGGGTAAAATGTCCAATTGAACTAAAGTTGGGGCATGGTCAGAAAGTAAAATCGGGCCAATTTCAGCATGGGTGAGAGTTTGAACAATGTTGTGGGACACAAAAATGTAATCAATCCTGGATTGGGAATGATGGCATGGAGAGTAAAAAGTAAATTCTTGAAGTTGTGGGTTACACAGACGCCAAGCATCAGTAAGTTTATGCTGAGAGATGGTTTGAAGAAAGGATTTATGTGACTTATTAGGAATGAAGTGTGCCTTGGAATTTCTGTCCAAAAAGGGGTCTAGGGGCTGGTTGCAGTCACCTGCTAAAATAAAATTGTCATCAATAAATCTGGTAATGTGCTGGGAAAATGAATGCCAAAAAGTAGGATCACCAGTAGTAGGTGCATAAACATTTAGAAGAGAAATTGGAACATTCTTGACAGAAAGCATACGTCCAACGGCCGTCAGCATCCGATTCCTGAGCGAGCAAGGAGTGAGAAAGAGCTTTATGACATAGAATGGCCACACCATTGCGTTTACCATCCCCAGGGGAATAGTAAACATCGCCCACCCAATTTCTTTTCAGTTTAACAGATTCTTCAGCAGATAGGTGGGTTTCTTGTAAAAAAGCAATATCCACATTTAATCGTGCAAGGTGAGATAGGATTCTCTGTCATTTGATGGGAGAATTAATGCCTTTAACATTCCAAGTAATTACTTTAAAAGACATATCATAAAAATAAGAAGGAGAATATCAACATGAAGAAAAAAGATGTGAGAAGAACCCAGAGGGGAAGAAAAGCCAAAAAGAATATGAAAGTCTATAAAAATCATTACAAAATAAGGTTGAAAGGGAGAATGGAGGAAAGGGAGAGAGAGTAGAAAAGTAAGAGTTAAGAACTGTTGACTTAAAAAAAATAAGAAGGTAGTCCAAAGAATAGAAAAAGTGATGGAAAGAAGTTTATAACAGAAGAATTGTCGAAAAACAAGATAAGAAGACACCTGTGGAACAAGGGAAACTAGTGAAGACGAGAGAAAAAAAGGTACAAAAAGGGAAGCGAACATCAAGGAGAAAAGGGAAAATATACTTACGGAGGGCAAAAAGGAGGAGGGATGATCACCAGGGAGGGGAGACGAGGAGAGAGGAGTGAGGGGGGAGCGCCAACTAGAGGAGGCAGAGCATCCAATGTAAGCAAACCAACAAGTCGAGGGGTGAACGCAATACAAATCGTGGAACCTGCAAGGAAGAAAAACAAAAAGGAATAACGTGAGTCAGAGAAGAAGGAAACAAAACAGTGGTGAGTAACGAAAAAGTATAGAAAAGACATTAATGAAAATTACGTATCCATCCAACAGGGATGTAAGAGAGATAGGAAAGAGTCAAAAAGGAACATAGAAACTGAAGATGCTGGGAGGCCCAGGAAAGGCAAACAACAAAACAGCCAACAACAAACATGAAACATGCAAATTGATTAGGACAACAAAGTCACATCAAGCAAGATTCACGGAGGAAAAGCTGATGAGGAGCCAGAGAAGTCCATATCAGACGACTGTGCAGCGTTCAAAAAACTTCGGAGACGAACAGGATCCTCGTAGGTCGTGGTCTTGTTGTTGTGGGTGACTCTAAACAGGCAAGGATAAAAAAGGCCGTATCTGGCTCCAATTGCGCGAAGCTCTGGTCGCATATCCAAAAAGGCTTTGCGGCGGCTGGCTGTAGTTTTGGCGTAATCCTGCGCAAAGAAGAGATTGGATCCTGACCATTGAAGACGAGGTGAGGCACGAGCCGCTGAGATGACTTTGAGAAGATCAGTATATTCTAAGAAGTACATGATGACACCTCTAGGCCGTGAAGAGGGAGAAGGAGTAGAAGGGAGGCGGCCCAGCCTATGTGCACGCTGGATGTTAAGCGTAGTACCCTCAGGCAGATGAAGAAGTTTGGGTAAAAATGATTTGAAGAAGGCGATGGGATCAGTCCCTTCACAATTCTCTGCCAGGCCGTAGAGACGGAGATTGTTGCGTCTGTTTCGGTTCTCCAATTCTTCAACTTGCTTCTGAAGAGAGGAAATCTGAGACTGCATGTGTGAGACCTTGGATGACGACTCTTGGAGAGAAGTCAAAGAATGTTCCACTGTTGTCACCCTGGCATCCATCTGGGACCAGTTATCGGTAAGAACCTGCAACTTAGAATTAGTTTCTTCCATGAAAGGTCTGAGGGCACGAATTTCCTCCAATAACAGCTCCATGGAGAGTGATGGAGGATCTTTTTTAAGGCGTTTCGTCGTGACTTTCCCTGGAGGCTGGGCAGGCCGCTCCATGCTAGACTGCGACATCTGAGTGACGAGCGCCTGAGAGGCCTCGAGGTGCGCCAGTGCAGAGAAGACTTTTGAGTTTTTAATGAAAACACGACGTGGAGCTTTGGGAGTGCGAGGAATTGCTCGTCTTTCCATAAAAAAGAGTTATTGGTAAGGAGAAATAAAGTTCAGTAATATTCACTGCGAACCCACAGACAACTAAAAGTATGCGCAGGAGCTCTTGACAGGAGGAAGGCACCCAAACTTCCAAAAAATAAGAAGAAGGAAAAGAAGGCTATCTGCGCAGAATTCAGGAATGCCAGGGAATTAGGCAGATGAGTGGAGCAGCATTCGAGTCAATGGAGGAGTTAACACGTTGATGAGGGAAGCAGAGAAACACCATGGCGCTTAGATATAAAAGAATGGCACATTGTGGTGCAGGAGAGGTCCATCAGGGAAGGAACAATATAAATGCAAGGAGAGCCAGTAGAGGAAAACGTGCAGAAATAATGCGCAAAACTGCTCCAAGTTGTGAATAGCCATGAAAATAAAAGCGTGAGGTAATGAAACGCTTGTAATAGAGATTAGGCTGCAACTACGTGTGCATGCAGGTTACCTGAGGTAAGAGGAACAGCAGATGCCTAAAATGGCCGCCAAGGTCATTAAGACGTGAGTGAAACTTGCCTAAACTCACTTAAAAAAGTGTCATGACCTAAATTCCTGCAGCGGTGGTGCCAAAAGGTAGAAAGTATCTAACCAGGAGCAGCTGTAGGCTTGTAGGGCTCTGTGGCGGGCTCGCATGTTTCGAAGCGGGAGCGCCGTAGTTCGCGGTGAATGGATTCAAGATGGCGGACGCGACTATCACACAGCCGCGTCCGCTGCAAAAGTAGCGAAAATGGCCATTCCGCTATGCTTGCGTTGTCACATCCAGGAGCACACTGGTTCCTTCGGCCTCCGGTCTGTGAAAATCCGCTTTGCAGGCGGTAGTGAGGTCAAATATGCAGCGAAAACCCCTGCCGACCCGGAGCGCTCACATCAGAGCCGCCGTCCTCGCCGGGCGCCAAGCCACACCCCCCATCTATGAAGTTCTTGACTGAACCAAAGAAGATTATAATATATTGGCAAATGGTTAAACAATATATGCAAATTACTGTAGAAGAATTCGAACTGCTTTACACCTGGGGGGTGTATGTATTGAATCTCTTGTGGTAAATCAGATTCATATATTTTGCATAAATAGCACATTAGCCCTTTATTATCAAAAAAGAATGGACTGAACTAAATAAAATAGAGATACAGTGGTAGATGTATGAAGAACGTATGGAAATCAATGCATAAGTCAGGAACAAACAGAATGTTATACTATGAAGATTGTACTGTACTTGATTCTTGCAAGTTCAATTGTAAATTTCTATCTTGAAATGTTAAACTATTGACATTTTATTTCTTTTAAATGTTCTCAGTTCTTTTGTATTCAATTGAATAATACAATAATGTATTGTACTACTTCTATAGTGCTAGTTTCATGCAGAATTGTAAGCTAGGGGGATACAAAAAGAGCATATATATGAAAATCAGAATAGAAACTGGTTTGTTCAAAGACCTGAACAAAAAGTCTGTGCACATAGCTGAATTTACATGTATTAGAACAATAAAACCAAACCTATTCCATTTGCCAAGGCTGGTTCGGTTTTGGTTTTTAATGTCCCTATTTTGTCTTCCAGCAAAGTGTTAGGATAGATATGCAATTTTTGCTGTATTAAAACTGTTGACAGTGTCCACAAATGGCTGACGTGGTGATCAAGATGTTAATGGCTTTGTCTTCCACCCTTAATCCTTGCTGACGTGTTCTCTGGGGAGACAGAAAACATGTTGTAACAAATAAAAAAGGGAGACCTTCAAAAAACGAAGTTTCTTTCCATCGAGTGATTCAAGCAGAAGCAGAACCATAATCCACAGGGCTGAATTAGATGTGTTAACAAGTAACTCAAAAGCAAAGAAACAGAAGCAACCAACCTCATAAGTCCATAAGTGGAAACCATAAGCAGACAACAGGCTTTTCCTTGGTAGCACACTTTGAAGGCAAGAGTTATGCATTAGCGGTGTCATGGAGGATTGGACTATATGAAATTCTGGCATTTCTGAATTGTGAGGAAATGCAGCCATTTCGATGTTTCTCCCCTTGTATTGGGAGGCATCACTGATTCCTCTTAATCATGGCTACTGGGATTATGCGATTTGGCAGCAGCTGAGTTTTCCGCATATTTAAGGATTTTTGGCATTTACCACACAATCCGTCATCTGTTTCACAAACTGCAGATTTAAAAAAAAATTGTTGCTAGATCAAATTGTTTAAAAATACAAAAAAACAGCAACAAGTGTTTGCCAGGAAGTTGAATGCCCATTGCCTTTCGCAAAGGTTGACAGGTCACTTTTCTGTTGCTGATTGCTACCTTTGGGTGTTAACTAATGTGAAAACATTGCCCAGGCAGTGTTCGTAATACTAGACGTGACAAAGTAATAAAGTAATACTATCAAAAAATGTGCTGCATTACAGAGTATAATGAGCTTTTTCATGCTGCTCTGGTTTATGTTCTCTGCTGTATAATTTGATCCTCTCACCCCCTTCCAGGGGCCCTGCTTTAGTTTATTGTACGGATCAGCTGGTGTGTGATTGAATGTATTTGTTTTGCAGTTTTATATAGTGCAAACATAACCCAAAGTTATTTGAGCGCTTTGCATGAGCACCAGTTACATTACACAAGGGCGCATTCATCTTTTGTTAGGCACAGGAAGAATTAGGGTTATATTCACAAGAACGTCTGCTAAACATCACCCAAAAATGCTAACACACCATTACACATCGCAGCCTATTGTGGGGAAAAAACCCTGTGTTAAAGTGGAATTCACAACACGGCGGTACCATGCGATAGTTCTCCAAAAACACAACCAATGTCCGTGATACAACCACCACAATGGAGATAAAAACTCAAACCCCAACGTGTAAAAAGGTGTGATGTGCCCAAACGTGTTAAGAAAACAGTGACAACCAGCGAGTGGCCAGCAATCCCCACACGTAATGCGGGAAAAAGCACAAGAACAGCATACGGAAAATGCCACTAAAAAACGGCATAAACTGCGTAGGACCACGGATGCACCCTGACCCATTGCAGAGGACAACATGTATCCCACTATCCCCATGGGGGAACACCTAGGAATACAGGGCCCGTGGAAGCTCAATGAGAAGAGGAAGATGGGGTTCAGTCGCCATGAAAACCTGATTATCGCCACGGATGAGCCAGAACACCACCAACAACTGTACGTCACCTCCAACGTATCATTGGCAACCAAGAGGCAAAGGTGGCACACCACCTCGGACCATTTGAATGCTGTCGCATGGCAGAGGAGGACAATGGAAGAGTACAAGAGACCCTGGACTGATGTGAATGGCAAAAACAAGCAGAAACTCGCTGCCAACACGAAAGCAGCAACACACCCTGAACGAGGGGGGCCAGCAGAACAGCAGGAGCTGAATGACAAGGAGAAGATGGTGGCCACAGTCACCGGTCGGCAGACGGTGACAGGAGTCGGGGAACCGGACACTGCCCAACATGATTCGACACCCCATCAACAGGGTGTGCACCGACCTGGGAGTGGGTGCACAGGGGAAGATGGGCACCAAGGCTCACATTCACAATTAAGCAGAGCACACTTCACACCCACAATGACTCAGGATCATATACCTGACCCCATGGGAACACTTCAGCACACATACAAACACCAAGTAGTCCCACTTACACCATGTGCCCAGAGGGGCACCCACACAACACATCAACAAGCACACAACCAATACATGCACACGTGGGAAACACAGCAAACATGCATATACGTCAGCCACACTGACATTGCAAAAGACACCGCAAGACGAGTAGCATGACTGCAGTCCAATCACCATGACAATGTGCACGGCACGACACTGAGGTGACTGAGTGCGGCCCACTACAGGAAAGGAGCAGGTCACACTCGGACACAACCACCTGCACAAACAACCCCTGACGTCAACAACACATCTGTGGACAAACCATGTCCAACAGTCACAACTCGACAAAGAGCACAAGTTACCCTAGTCTACAACATCTCAGCACCGTGGAAGCACAGAACTGACAAGCACACCACCTGAAAGGGACCAGTGGCAGACAAATCAGACTGGGGGTGAATGTTTTGCCATTGTGCAACATTGCGTCCATCATCTTGTGTGTTTTGCTGGTCACCCTATGTGGGAAGGGTATGCCCAGACGTGGGTCCCGTGCTCACTACACCACTGGAGTCACGCTATCCTGGCTGAAGACGGCTGATAGCCAGAAACCGGTCCTAGGATGCTTGATTCCGGTCCAGGGAAGACATGGCTTGGCAGTTCAGGCTGGACTGTTCCCATGAGGCACAGGGTCAAGACTGATTGGCATATGACCATGTATGAACTGGGGAGGCTTGGTGAGCAAAATAAAGATCGATTAAACCCAGATCTGTGACTGGGGGTGAATGTTTTGCCATTGTGCCACATTCAGTCCATCATCTTGTGTGTGGTCCCATGCTCACTACGCCACTGGAGTCAAGCTATCCTGGCTGAAGACGGCTGATAGCCAGAAACCGGTCCTAGGGTGCTTGATTCCGGTCGAGGGAAGACATGGCTTGTCAGTTCGGGCTGGACTGTTCCCATGAGTCACAGGGTCAAGACTGATTTGCATATACCCATGTCTGCACTGGGGTGGTTTGGTGAGCAAAATAACGATGGATTAAACCCAGATCTGGGACTGGGGGTGAATGTTTTGCAATTGTGCAACATTCCTTCCATCATCTTGTGTGTTTTGCTGTTCACCCTATTTTGGAAGGGTATGCCCAGACGTGGGTCCCCTGCTCACTATGCCACTGGAGTCAAGCTATCCTGGCTGAAGACTGCTGATAGCCAGAAACCGGTCCTAGGAATGCTTGATTCCGGTACAGGGAAGACATGGCTTGGCAGTTCGGGCTAGACTGTTCCCATGAGGCACAGGGTCAAGACTGATTTGCATATGGCCATGTCTGAAATGGGGTGGCTTGGTGAGCAAAATAACAATGGATTAAACCCAGATCTGTGACTGGGGGTGAATGTTTTGCCATTGTGCAACATTCCGTCCATCATTTTGTGTGTTTTCCTGCTCACCCTATTTTGGAATGGTATTCCCAGACGTGGGTCCCCTGCTCACTACGCCACTGGAGTCAAGCTATCCTGGCTGAAGACGGCTGATAGCCAGAAACCGGTCCTATGATGCTTGATTCCGGTCCAGGGAAGACATGGCTTGGCAGTTCGGGCTGGACTTTTCCCATGAGGCACAAGGTCAAGACTGATTTTCATATGGTCATGTCTGAACTGGGGTGGCTTGGTGAGCAAAATTACGATGGATTAAACCCAGATCTGTGACTGATGGTGAATGTTTTGCCATTATGCCACATTCCGTCTATCATCTTGTGTGTTTTGCTGTTAACCCCATGTGGGAAGGGTATGCCCAGACGTGGGTCCCTTGCTCACTACACCACTGGAGTCAAGCTATCCTGGCTGAAGACGGCTGATAGCCAGAAACCGGTCCTAGGTTGCTTGATTCCGGTCCAGGGAAGACACGGCTTTGCAGTTCGGGCTGGACTGTTCCCATGAGGCACAGGGTCAAGACTGATTTGCATATGGCCATGTCTGAACTGGGGTGGCTTGGTAAGCAAAATAAAGATGGATTAAACCCAGATCTGTGACTGGGGGTGAATGTTTTGCCATTGTGCAACATTCCGTACATCATCTTGTGTGTTTTACTGTTCACCCTATGTGGGAAGGGTATGCCCAGATGTGGGTCCCGTGCTCACTACACCACTGGAGTCAAGCTATCCTGGCTGAAGACGGCTGATAGCCAGAAACGGGTCCTAGGATGCTTGATTCCAGTTCAGGGAAGACATGGCTTGGCAGTTCCGGCTGGACTGTTCCCATGAGGCACAGGGTCAAGACTGATTTGCATATGGCCATGTCTGAACTAGGGTGGCTTGGTGAGCAAAATAACAATGGATTAAACCCAGATCTGTGACTGGGGGTGAATATTTTGCCATTGTGCAACATTCCGTCCATCATCTTGTGTGTTTTTCTGTCCCCCAGACCCCCCACACAGCGGGGGAATTAGCCCCGCTTGGAAGGGGTTATAGCAAGATCTGCTAGGTCGACGAAATGTAGTGACTAAAGCCAAATATCTGGGCATTAACATCTTAGCCAATACTGACCTCATAGTACACCACAACACCGACCCCTTTATCGCCGACTCAATGAAAGCCCTTAATCGCCTCAATAACTTCCACCTTTCAATTGTTGGGCACTGTAATTTACAAAAAATGATCTTCTTCCCTAAAATATTATATCTTTTTAGGGCTATACCTTTAGAATTTATTTAACAAACTGACCCTCCCAAAGGTTGAAAGACTGTTTTCTCAATTTGTTTGGGCATATTTGCAGCCTAGAAGGGCTTCTAAATTTTTTTCCCTCCCTCGGGATAAAGGGGGTTGGGCCCTTCCTAATTTAAAACTTTATTATTGGGCCACAGTACTGCAATCCTGCCCTATATTACTGCTAGCTATCCCCCCCTCGCCCACTGTAGGCTTGCCCTCACCTTTTGAACTTCTGCTAGGACCCGATGCCAGGGGCTGCGTGTGGCGGCATCTAGAATTGGGGTACTTCAAAATTGGTTAGACAAAGGTGTGTCTAATCTGGGAGACGTATGTTCTGCTAGTAAGATCATGGCGTTTGAAGATCTTCAGCTAATATATAAGCTAGACAAGAGGAATTCTTTGAAGTACTATGCTGTGAATTCTTTCTTCACACGAAAGACCTGGGGTCCATTGGGTTTCACTAAATGTCACCTGATGGAGAAGCTTTGTGGGTACCTGATACGACGTATCAGAGTTATGTATAACATATTTAACACCTTGATTCCCAATGACTTGCTTCTAACATCTTCTACATGGCAACAGAAATTGGACATCACCGAAAATGCTTTTTTACTTGCATTCGAGTCCGCACAAAGCAATCTGCTATCTTCTAACCTTCAGGCACAACTTGTTTTTTCTTATACCATACCCCTAGTAAGATCGCAAAATGGGGATAAGGCAAAGAAACCTATTGTCCCCGGTGATCCGAGTTCAAAGCTGATTCAATTCACATGTTTGCCACTTGTATCAAACTAGAACCTTTATTAAATAGAATTCAACACTTTCTGAGACAGGTGCTATCTTTTGATCTGGTGCTGGCCCTACCTACGATAATGTTGGGTATAGCGGATTTGGTTGACCGAAGAAAGGGAGGAGCATTAATATTCATTGCTATGACTGTTCTTAGGCTTTGTATGGCACCTCTTGGCTGGATCCAGAGCCTTCAGTCTTTGCACACTGGTTAGCTCGTTTTTACTCAATTTACACTTTAGAGAATGCAATATACACGAAAAAGGGATGCAGAGCTAAGAAAAGGGGACTAATAATTTAGGGTCCACTTTCTCACTGGCTAACTAATCAAGGTTAGCTGTGGGACATCCCACGTTCTGAGCTACTGCTCTTTATTTAAATGTATAAATTTGCTTTTTTCTCATGATTCTGTTCGCACCAGGTCACCTTTTGCTCATGTATATTTGTTGATTAAATGAACATTCCCCCTTTTTTCCTTTTCTTTTTTCTTTTTCTAAAGATAACACGGTTTTTGGTCAATACTGCCTATAAAGATTTCTTGGATTTAGTTGCACTGTTCTACGGGATACTTGGGATAATGTAGGATTATTTTACTGTCTTGAATCGGTCTTCTATGTTTACAGTCTTCCTGGAGGGGAAGGGGGTGTTGCTACTCTCTGTTTATTTTTTTTCTACTTGTTGTACTGTATTCGTTTTTTTCGTCCTGCAAATTGAAGAAAAAAAAGAAACATGGTGAGACATATGAACGGTTGCTGCTTTATATTTCGCTAGCCCAACATCCTGAGTAGTAGTAGAATGATGAAGCAGCAGTACAAAAGAGAGGTTTAAGACAAGTTGTTAGAGGAATTACTGATTAGGCTACATTGTATGAGTCTGTGGAAAGGTATATTTAAAATATAATGCATAATTTTAGGTGTCTGCTTGAAATGGGAAGTGCAGTCTGTGAGGTTTTAAGGTCTGCATGGTCTTGTAACTGAGATATGTCTCTACTTGCACATGTATACGCATACCTGTTATGCATCTGAAGATGCTAGATGTATAAAACACAGATATATGACTATGTGTATGTTTCTTTTATATATGATGCCACTAGCAAAAGGTACAGGCAAATGCATGCGTTCTTATAGGAATATGATGAGACTTACAACAGAGATGAGTGAAGGGTTGCTGCTTTATATTTGGCTAAGCCCAACACCCTGAGTAGTTTTTGAATAGTAAATCTGCAGTAAAAAAGTGGAGTTTGAGACATGTTGGTAGAGGGATTACTGATTAGGCTACTTTGTATGAGTCTGTGGACAGGTATACTTAAAATATGCTGGATAATGTTATGTGTCTGCTTGAAATGGGAACTTCATTCTGTAAAGTTTTACGGTCTGCATGATCTTGTGACAGAGGTATGTCTCTACTTGCACATGTATTTCCATATTTGTTATGCATCTGAAGATACTAGACATCTAAAACACAGGTATGCATCTATTTCTAGGCTTCTTTTATATAAGATGGCTCTAGCAAAAGGTACACACACATGAAGGCATTCTCTTAGGAATATGGTGAGACTTACAACAGAGATATGTGATGAGTTATTGCTTTATATTTGGGTAGGCCCAATGGCCTGAGTAGTAGAAAAATGATGAAACTGCAGCACAATCATGAGGTTTAAGACATGTTGGTAGAGGGATTAGTGATTAGGCAACTTTGTATGAGTCTGTAGAAAGGTAGGGCCAGATTCACAGAACTAACTTAAGACAATATCCTAAACTTACTGCTTTTGGTATTCACAGAAGTTAGGATTTTGTCTACGTTTGTCTTAAGACAAACTTAAGACAAAATCCTAACTTCTGTGAATACCAAAAGCAGTAAGTTTAGGATATTGTCTTAAGTTAGTTCTGTGAATCGGGCCCAGCGACTTGAAGTACAATGCATAAGTTTAGGTCTTTTGTGAAATGGGAAGACCAGTCTGTCAAGTTTAAGGGAATTCATGGTCTTCTGACTGAGGTATGTCTCTACTTGTACATGTATTTTCACATGTGTTATGCATCTAAAGATGGTAGAAGTATAAAACACAGGTGTATATTTATTTGTATGTTGCTTTTATGTATAATGCCACTAGTAAAACTTAGAGACACATGAATGCATGCTTTCAGGAATATGGTAAGACTTACAACAGAAATATGCAAAGTGTTGCTGCTTTATATCTGGCTAAGCCCAACACCCTAAGTAGTTGTTGAAAAGTGAAGGTTGAAGACATGTTGTTAGAGGGATTAGTGATTAGGCTACTAAGTACGAGTCTGTGGAAATATACACTGGAAATATGCTGCATAATTTTATGTGTCTGCTTGAAATGGGAACTGCATTATGTGAAGTTTTAGGGTCTGCATGGTGTTGTGACAGAGGTATGTCTCTACTTGTTCAAGTATTTTCACATGTGTTATGCATCTGAAGATTGTAGACGTACAAAACACAGGTATAAGTCTATTTGTATGGTTCTTTTATATATGATAGCACTAGCAAAACATATAGACACATGCATGCATGTATGCTTTCAGGAATGTGGTGAGACTTAAAACAGACACATGCAGCAGAGGGTTGCTGCTTTATATTTGACAATGCCAAACCCCCTCACTAGTAGTAAAATGGTTAAGCTGCAGCACTAAAATGAGGTTTAAGACTTGTTGGCAGAGGGATTAGTGATTAGACTACTTTGTATGAGTTGGTGGAAAGGTGCAATTGAAATATGCTGTATAATTTTACGGGTCTGCTTGGAATGGGAAGTGCAGTCTGTGATGTTTTAAGGTCTGCATGGTATTATGACTGAGGTATGGGTCTACTTCCACATGTATTCTTATATATCCTATGCATTTGAAGATTATAGACATATACCACTCAGGTATACTTCTATGTATATGTTTCTCTTATGTTGGTTGCCAGCAGAAAAAGGTAGAGATGCATGTATACATATATTTAGGAACATGGTGAGAATTATAACGGTAATATTGCAAAGATTGCACTTCTCTTGATTGTTTCTTTACCACTGTTGCTTCTTTCTACATTTATGTCGCATCTTTCCGCACCTGTCTTGTGTATGTTGCTTTTTTCTGAACCTTTCTTGGTTTTTTAGTACTTTTTAATTTGTTATAAAGACAATAGCAATGTAATGTAATGTAATGTAATCTAATCTATTCTAATTAATTATTTACTAGTTTTTATTACTATTGACATGTAAATCATTTAAAATACTTAATTGATGTAAGACACTATTGAATTTATTCATTCTATTTTAGAAAATTATTTTTGTTTGGATTAGAAATTGAAGATGTCAAGAAAACATGAAAAGAGAAGATAGCAAAGAAAACAGAAGTACTTAAACCAAACTAAAAAGGCCAAAATGTTACTCAGGACAAAAACCTGTTCTGGTAGGAGTACTAATCAATTTCTGAAAACAGTTGCAGAGAAAATAAAGTATGACAATAGTAATGGTAGGAAAAATCATTTCTTTACAGCAAAGCACAAGGAAACAAACAATTGTAATGAAAAAAATCATTTTGTGAAAAAGAACACGTCACAAAAAGACAAAAAACTATTTAAAGAGATACTTGTATGATTGTTTCGAAATAGAGTGGTTCAACATTTATTAAAAAGGTAGTTAAAAAGTATAGAAGAAGATCAGCAGCATCTAAGAAGAAGCAACACATTGAAAGTGTAGTAGATACTGCTTTTGAATTGAAACAAACATGAACTATATTAGTATTGAAGAGAATTAAAACGTTGAATAAAACAATGCACTTTATCAAAAAGAAAAGCAAATGAAAAGACTCGTTAATAGAAGTAACTTATGTAAAACTTTCACTGGTGAATGGAAGCACACTTCAAGTAATGAGCCTTTCTTTAATGAAGAAAGCTATTTTCAACAGAACACATTAGTTCATTCTAGTTAATACTGGTGATCGATGCTATGCAATGAAAGATGGCTGTATCATTCTAAAAGAAAAAATGGCTGTTAGGAGAGTGGAAGAAGTAATAGCTGAAGAAGTTCAAGGGAAGTGTACACAAGCTCCGGTATATAAGTAGGATTGTAGTAGTATTTACAGTATTCAACAGGAATCTATTATCTATTACATGTTACAAATTTCTTTTTGAGGATATGCAAAAAAAGGCCTTTCACAGAAAATTAAGATGTTATAAGGATTAGATCCATGATTTGTGCAAAGTAAGAAAATATACTAACTTGCAGGGTCATTCTCTGACGTGTCTTTCAAGAAAAGTGTGTCAAAGTACATTTCATCATTTAAGATTGTTAACAGTGGTGGCTCGTGCCTGCCCTATATATCTAGCCTTTATGGACCTGTCTGCAGTCTTCGACTGTGTGAACAGGTCCAATCTATGGCAGTTAATGTCATCCATTGGCATTGATAATAACATCTTTTTGTTTATGAGGGCTCTTCATCGAGATTCAAGGGCAGTAGTACGTTACTCAAAGGACTTGAAAGTGTCCTGTCAGTTTATTATCAAGAAGGTGTACGCCAGGGGTGTATACCTGCACCCTTCCTTTTTAATTTTTACATCAATTCCCTAGAAAAGGCTCTCCTAGCAACTAAAGCAGACACTACCCAGGTTGGCAAGTGTAGCCTTCCAGTCCTCCTATATGCGGATGACGCAGTCCTCCTGATGAATACTTTAAGGGGCTTACAACTTCTTCTCAAGTCTTTTGCCTCATTCATGGAGGAATTGGACTTGTCGGTGAATCATTCCAAATCATACATTATGCAGGTGGGCCCTGGCAAGGCTAAGACAAAGCAGCCCCCTTTTAAACTAGGATGCTCATCAAAACCAAAATTTCATGTTTTTTCCTATTTGGGAATAGTGTTTGACGACTCCTGGAGTTGGCACCATTTGCTTAACCAAAAGAAGGGGGACCTAGTGAAAGCCTCTGCAACCGTTTTTAACTTTGACACTAAAATAAAATGGGAGGAAAACCAATAGAGGCCATCCTGAAGATTTACCAGGCAAAATGCATCTCAAAGGTTAGATATGGGAGCGAGAAATGGGGTCACACTGATCGTGTGGCTGTGCAGAGCACTGAGAACTCATTCTTGTGAAGAGTTCTCTCTGTCCCACAAGGTACGCATCGTATGTTGTCCATGAGGAATTGGGGATGTCTTTTCTTGCTGATGATGTGGCCTTCTGCCCTTTGGCCCTGATTTGGTCTAAGCAAGAGAATACTCTCTGTGATACAGGATTGTCTTTCTCTTGATCACGCCTTGCATATTCGTTGGCTCCAGTACATAAGAGATGGACTCGCCAGGCTAGGAAGAGCAGATCTTTAAACGAACCTCGAGGGAATTCAAAAAAGGGACCTTGTTTGGGCAAAGGAGGCTTATTTAAGAGAACGTCATTGTGATAGAGAGGGTATTGAGCTGTGAAAACCTAGTTTGCAAAATTATGCAGTACTGAAAACTGTGCCTACTACTGAGCATTAAATTTAGGGCTCAAAAGTATTCACAACCGTTTCTAACTGACAAGGTTTCGGTTTGACCTCTTTCACTACTTTCTAACACACCCCCAAGGTTCCCATAGAGGTTAGTGCCTTACACCCTGTGGCTGCAACAGAGAGTCTCCTCAGGACTTGTTGCACTTTTTGATGTTTTGTACTTTTTATATTGTACCCAGAAATGTATTTATAGTTCCCATTTTAAAAACAATGGGTTTTAGGAGGGTGAGACCAGCTTTTATCTTTTTGCAACTTCTCACTAGCGATACTGTTTTGTACACTCTCAGTTTTTTACGGGTCACCATTAACCCTGGGCAAAGCATTACGCTACGCTCACGTAGTTTGCGAAATTTGCGCAACTACGCCCTAAGCGAACTGCACGTAGCACAGTGCGAACACGCATAGCTTAGCGTAGCGTAGTGCTGCGGTCATTTTTTGCTTGCTCGCGGTCCTCAACGACAAGTTGGCGACCACGAGCAAGCAAAATGACATCCTGGCGAGACTTTTTTCTCGTTCGCGATCAGCAACATCAAGTTGCCGATTGCGAGCGTAGAAAATAAACCTCCCAGCAAGATTCTCAACGCTGGGAGGTCTGGTTTCTCATTACGAGTCGTCGTGTATGCTCGTGACCGCTTGCAATGAGAAACTTCCAGTCCGCGTTGAGAAAGCTGCCGCTCGAGTAAAAATCTCCTCGAGCGGCACAAAACTACAGCTCGCACTGTGCAAGATGCTGTTTTCAATGATTGCACAGTGCCGGATGCTTGTCGGCATTGGGCAATCATTGAAAATGGCATCTTGCACAGTGCGAACAGGGTACTACGCAGTTCACGTAGTGCTACGCGTAGTTCGTGTAGTGCGAAGTGCACTTCGTGTTGCTACGCGTAGCACCACTTCACGAACTATGCCCAGCCATAGTCACCATTAGAATTAGGACAAGCTGTAAATAATATTTGCATGGTAAATTATGTACTTTTAGTCTGTGTTTTGATTATCTGGATTTTTTCATTTTTGTCAACTTGTAACTTGAATGATGGAATAATGTTGGCTGTTTGACTTCTTTGGTTTTATTTTTAAAGCTGAATAAAGTTTGTTGATGATCATGATTGGTAGCAGTACACCACTCAGAAATGCAGAAGTTAGTGAGGAGACTACTATGTAAAAAGTCCTGCATTATTTTTAAGTGAAAAGAACATGGCTCTTTTGCACGGTTCAGTGTCAGATGTTCAAAAAGCTTGTGATGATATGCAGTTTTGTTTTCGTTGTTCACAAGAGGAGTGTAGAGAAAGTTAGAGCTTGATAAGTGTAGGTGTTGAAGAACAGGTGACATAGATTAGTATTGATGAGTTTGCAGAAGAAATTACAAAGTTTAATAAAGTTTCATCTGAAAAAGCAAACTTTGTTTGCATTTTTTGTTGACATACACACTATACAAGTCAAACTAGGAATGTTGATTTATATTTAATAAGTGAACAGGAAAACAATGATAAGTGGCAGCAATTTGGTACTTATTTGTTGGTAAAAGGTCGGTTTGAGTTGGCTACTGATCAACGTATTTATAAATATTGGTACAACAAATTAGAAGAGAAAAATGCCAGCTAGAGTGGTTCATAGCAAATTATGGCAGATATTGGCAGATTTGAATGCACATGAGTCCATCCTTATTCAATCTGTGCACCTATTTTAGGCTATAGTTTTTATTGAGCCTAAAACAGGTAAGCTGCATTCAACAGATTTACACAGAGGTCTGAAAGAAAAGAGCTGTGTACTTACCTTTAGATTTTAAGACAAATCTTGAAACTGTTGGTGTAGACTGGGAAAAAATTAGCCAGTAGTTATTCTAGTTAATTTTGTACCAACAAAGAGTCGAAAAATATAGCAAGAGTTTGTAGAAGTTAATAAACTTCAAAAGGCTACATTATATCTGGTACAGAATAATATTTATAATATTATAAGTATATAAATGTTGATGAACAGGTAATATGCTTTGAGGATGAAACAGAAATGTCAAGTGGCCAAATAGAAAAAGTGGACAAGTCCAAGAGTGAAGAGATTATAAACATTATACTATACATCCTCTACATTCAAAAGAAGTGATAGGAACCATTATTGAATTATTTCAAATGAAGAAAGCAAAGGGAACTCCCATGAGGGTCTGGGAAAAAAGTAGAAGCCTGCTTTCGACAGCTGTTCCCCACTTGAGAAGGTGGACGATTTGATGATCGAGCTGTATGGATTCCAGCTTCAGAATACGGCTCAACAAGACTGGTCTCTGAAGATCCGAGATTACAGTGCATTCCATATATATTTCAACTTTTGTTTGAAAGTGATTTGTCTGGATCTTCGTATGCAGTGAAAAGCATTTTAAAAACAGGAGTTCATCTTCCACATGTTTCTGCAAAAGAATTCATGGACAAAGATCAACAAAGAGATGACAATTTAGACTCACATTTAATTAATTTGATGGCATCTCAATGCGGTACCAATAAATATTGGTTTCTTCGTCAGGGTACACTAAAATATATGTTAAGGAACGTAGGTAGACCGACATGGTTTGTAACACTTAGCTGTGATGAATATGCGTGGGAAGATTTACTTGAATTTCTTCGAAAAGTAAATTCAAATGTAAAAAATATTGAATTGAAGACACCTAGAAAACTCCATTCCTTGGATCCTGTAAAACTCTGCAGGTATTTTAACTATAGGTTTCAAAGTATGATATAATTCATTCCGCCTCTTTGAGAAGTTGCTGATTTATTTTGGTGAAAAGAGTACCAGGCTAGAGGTACTCATCGTATACATAGTCTAATATGTATAAAGAATGCTCCAAGGCTTACATCAAACAGTATGTTACCTGTGCTATTCCTTGAGAAGAGGAAAAGAGCTTGAGACAACAAGTTTTATGGTTTCAAAGTCATTGATGTGGAAAATACTGTCAATGAAAATAAGTCTAAAGGGAAATTTTATACAAAACGTTGTTTAGGATTCCCACGTGCAATAATTTCTAGAGGAAGAGTAAATTGTTTTGTTGTCAGAATTAAGGCATACAATAACTCGGAAATCTCAGAAAAATACGTACAACTTAAAAAGAACCAAAGATTCAAAGTATATAAATGACAACAATCCAGTTATTTTGAAAATGTTGCATGCAAACATGGATATTCAGGGAGGCGTGGCCAAGATGGCATCTAGATAGGACTCGGTCATTCATCTCTCTGCTCCCACTGGGCCTCCTACCGCACTGGTCGTAGATGGGCCCGAGTATGCCCGGGTGGTCGAGGGAGAAGCGGTGGCCCAATCCTAGGGCAGAAAAGTCACAGAGATCCCATGGTGGAGTAGCCGGGAGTGCTCTGGTGCCCTGGGAGAGGCCATGGCAGCCCCAGCCTGTGGTTGTGGCCAACAGTGTCTGGCAGATAGGAGCCCACTGCAAAAAGACTCCTCTTTGGGAAATAAGTGCCTCCTTGTGGTCCCCCCCCTGGATTGGCATAATGGGGGGCCGCCACCAACTACATATTACTGCACAGGTCAGTGCCCCAGGCAGCAAAAGCACAGCTACACTTCAGGGGCCTTGGATAGGAGCCCAGCCAGCATGCTTTGTGGGGACTTCGAGCTGGACAGCACTTAATTGTGGGGTTGGAGGCCTGTGTCCCACAGACATTGTTTGGCCTGAGTGGCCTCCCCTTTAAGGCACAAGCAAACATGAACCAGCTGCAGAGCTCAATCCCACACACCCTGATGAACCCCCAGGCAAAATACTAGCCAGGCATCCTGCAACCGCCGTCATTGGACCTGACGCGGTGGGGCCGTGAAGCACAGCATTCGCAGAGGAGAGGGTGGGGAGAGCCCAGTGCACAAGCATCTCAGCACATCTGAGTCTACTTACATCGCCTGGGCCGGTGGGCTTCCTGCCTTGGGCCAGCAACCACACTGGAAGACCCTACAGAGTCAGCGTGATGGCGGCCTTAAAAGGCAAAAAAGACAGTTCAGTTAAAGGCTTGCTCCTCAAGTCAGCGGGTCAGAAAATGGAAGGCACGCCACTGGCAAAGCACCTAGATGAGGATGAAGGTGGCGGGGCACCGGAGGATCCGATCGGCCGCTCTTTTATAGAACCGCTATTTTCCTCTCTCCGTAAGGACCTGTCCTCCATGAAAAATGAGCTCTCAGTGGACATGAGCGAGATCAGGCGCTATGTGGACTCTCTGGGCAAACAAATAAATACATTGGAGGAGCACAAAGCGGGTTGGGATGAAGAACTCGAGCACCTCCAGCAAGTCCTTAAGCTACAAGAACAGAACATGGGCCTCCAGGCCCACACAGAGAACTTAGAGAACCGGTCCCGCCGGAACAATATTCACATTTGTGGCATGTTTCAGGGTGAGGGGGTGTGACATTGAGGCACTAGTGGCGGGCCTCTTTGACCCCATTCTGGATGCAGACCCCTGAGTTCCCCATCAAGTTGGCTCGCACTCATAGAGTGGGCCCCAGGTGAAAGGCATCGGCCACACCAGCGGATATCCTGACATACGTACACGGTTTTCAACTAAAGGAGCAGATCCTCAGAGAGGCCAGGCATTGTTCAGACTTCACCTATGAAGGTTCAAAGTCTACACTGCATCAGGATCTAGCGGACTCCACCCTGCTCAAATACAAAGCCTTCCGCCCGATCACATCCTTTCTCAGAGACAATGGTATCAAATATTCCTGGGGGCACCCCTTTAGACTGATCTTTCAATTTAATGGAGTACTGAGACAAATCTGATCCCTGTCTGCGGCATATAACCTTTTGGGCATTGTGGATTCTACAGTAGGGGCATTGACTCAGGACAACCTGCCGCGCAGCCGCCGCAGAGGCCATGGGTGGACCACTATCCAACCTCCTAGCCCGTTAGCACGCCCATATCCAGATACCATGGCCAGAGAAACCCAGGCAGTCCTGGCGTCCATATAGGGGTCGCACTCAGAGTGAATACATACACCATGGCAGAAGCATAATGTGCAGTTATCACTTTGGTTGGCTGCTGGCTATAGCCTACTCTGTGATGTGAGCTGCTTGGGGGGAGTGGAAGCTACTGACCACGTATATCCTAATCTTCTCCTCGGAGCAGTACGCTCTGGACATTGACTGTTAATAATTTTTCATCCTCAATGTCATCACTTTGTTGGGTGGTTTTTCTTCTTTTTAATGGGTTCCTTCCCCTCCCTCATGTGTATTTCTTGGCCTGCTTGCATCTTTGTGACCCTTGCTTAGTTATAGCCTCAGAGATCCTGCTCTACACTGGTACAAATGGGGTATGCACGATACACTCCACAGCAACTTTATCGCAATGCGCCCTCACTACCTGCTCGTATGAGTATTAAAATCTTGACCCTTAACGTGGAAGGACTTAACAACCCTACCAAATGCAAAGCCATCCTGTCTTATCTGGATAACTCCGAAGCCCATATTTGCTTGCTACACAAGACCCACCTAGACTTCGCTCACACATAGACTTTGCTCCAGAGCCTTTCCCCAGCAGTACTTCTCTCCCAACCAAAAAGGCTGCGGTTGCCCTTCTCATTTCTTGCTTTTTCCCTGGATTGGTGGGGGTGAAGGTGCTAGAAATGAGGGGAAGGCTCATGGCGCTTTCTCCCACAGCGGGGTCACACACAATTACACCAGCTACAACTTATGCTCCCAATGAGGGTAGGGAGGCGTTCCTACGTGAAGCAGTGGCTGACCTGACATCCTCCTCTGACAGGCAAGTACTTTTGGGGGCAATTTGAATATTGTCTTTGATAGCCAACGAGACCGCTCTGCGCAGAGGCAGGAACAGACTGCTGCCCTATCAGATAGCATGAGGCAGTGGTTTGAAGACCTGGGGTTTTCGATGTGTGGCATCATCTTCACCACCACTCAAATGACTGCACTTTTTACTCCCACTCTCTCAGAACTTTTGCTCGCTTAGAATATTTTTGGGGGTTCAGATCTCTCCTCCCCTTATTACAGTACTCGGTTATAGAACCACAGTCGTCGTTGGATCCTGCAGCATTGACCATGTCTCTGCTGTCTCCCACTGCCTCTCGCCTATCCCTCTTGTGGAGGCTTAGGGACACACTACTTCATCGCCCCAAAGTTATTACCCACCTCAGAAAGACGTTAACAGACTCTTTAACAGTGAATGATACACTTGAGACATATATAGTATCCCTATGAGAAACACTGAAACTGGTGGCTAGGGGAGACCTAATAGCTACATCTTCAGCAGACAACAGAATCCACAGGGAGAAAAGGGAGAAGTTTTTTCCAGCAGGTCTCTGAATTAGAGGGGATCCACAACAGAACGGGCTCTCCGAGGGTATGGAGGAACCCTAAATCTGCACGAGCACGACTAGCTAGCTT
Source organism: Lissotriton vulgaris (assembly GCF_964263255.1). NCBI lineage: Eukaryota > Metazoa > Chordata > Amphibia > Caudata > Salamandridae > Lissotriton > Lissotriton vulgaris. Next base: position 89,140 of record NW_028254682.1, on the reverse strand, counting down.
GGATCTAGACCGAGCGGAATACACAGCCCTCTGACTCACACACATGTTCTACACTGGGGGAGACAGGTGTGGCCGATTACAAACTTTGCATGCAACGTCAAGCAGCAGTTTCCACGACAATAGATGAAGGGGGCTTTGAACTCTCTCGCGAGTCATACATTACTTGTATCTTCAGGGACTTTTATGCCGGAGCAAAACCCCTCAGAATATTCCAGGGACATAACACACTCCCGCTTATCACCAGATCAGGCCGCCACATTAGATAGCCTGATCTTAATCAAGGAAGTAATCTCGGCTATTGCAAGGCACAAGCTCCTCAAATCTCCTAGCCCGGGTGGGTTTACAACCATTTTCTATAAAAACCTTTTGCTCAGTCCTAGCCCCTATTTTGGCACAATTATTCCACGCAATAGGTGACACTTAACCCCTTCCGTGCTCATGACGAGCTCAGCTCGTCATGAGGCACGGTGCTCGTGTGCTCATGACGAGCTGAGCTCGTCATGACCACACCCAGTTATATTGGTCCTCAGCACAGAAGAAAAATATGTCTAGCAGCGATGGTGTTAAGTGATGCCTCCCGTGGTGCTCATGGCATAAGTGGTTGCCTTGCCCAAGCCCAGTAAAGATAACAGGTATTGTGCCTCATACAGGCCTATCTCCCTGTTGAACGTTTACCTCAAATCTTTATTGGGATATTGATGAACAGACGGGGCCCGGTGATGCCTGGACTGATAGAAACAGACCAAGCTGGATTTGTGGCAACGAGGCAGTGCAGCGACAACACTAGGAGATTGCTTCCCCTCACAGACAATGCACACCACCAAGCAGTGGAGAGAGTGGTACTTTCTTTCAATGCCAAAAAGGCGTTCAATGGGGTACACTGGCCCTTCCTAGAGAACACGATGGAGCAGTTTGGAATAGGAAATCGATTCCGCATGTGGGTGCTTCGGGGGTATAGTCACCCGTCGGCCACCATCTGAGTAAATAGCTGCAAATCTGAACTCTATATGGAGCCACAGGCTCAGAAGATTAGTGAAAACCAGCAAATCAGTGGGGTTCTTTTTGGGGGGAGGCACACCATCAGCCTCCATGCTGATGACATCATCGCTACGCTTGAACCTCCCTGGTTGTCTGTCCTGGCTTTCCTCGGAGAGCTGGAGGATTTCTCCAGCTCCTCCTGATTGTGTGTAAATGTCTCTAAATCACAGGCCTTGGCTTTCTCCTTGCAGCCTCCAACTGTGAAAGCCCTTATCCTGCCATTTCCCATCCGGTGGGATCAAAAAAACATCCCCTACCTGGATATAACGCTGGCAGTCTCAACCGCGGGACAGTCATGTTAAACTATATGCATATACTAACTAAGTATGGGCGAAATTTGCGAATTCGCGTTCCGCGAATTTGCGTGAAATCAAATTCGCAACCGTGTTTGCAAGGTTTTTTGCGTGTTCGCGGGCTTTTTTACGTGTTCGCGGGCTTTTTTACGTGTTCGCTGGGCCTTTTGCATGTTCGCGGGCCGCTTGCATGGTGAAGTTACCCATGCGGTCGTGTATGGGCACAGCACCCTCTGGTTCACCACTGCCACCCTCTGGTTCATCACTGCCACCCTCTGGTTCACCACTGCCACCCTCTGGTTCACACCTGCCACCCTCTGGTTCACCACTGCCACCCTCTGGTTCACCACTGCCACCCTCTGGTTCATCACAGCACCTCTGGTTCACCACTGCCACCCTCTGGTTAACCACTGTCACCCTCTGGTTCACCACTGCCACCCTCTGGTTCACCACTGCCACCTTCTGGTTCACCCCTGCCAACCTCTGGGTCACCACTGCCACACTCTGGTTCATCACAGCACCCCCTGGTTCATCCCTGCCACCCTCTGGTTCAGCACTGTCACCCTCTGGTTCACCACTGCCACCCTCTGGTTCACGACTGCCACCCTCGGGTTTATCACAGCACCTCTGGTTCACCACTGCCACCCTCTGGTTAACCACTGTCACCCTCTGGTTCACCCATGCCACCCTCTGGTTCACCCCAGCCACCATCTGGTTCATCACTACCACCCTCTTGTTCACCCCAGCCACCCTCTGGGTCACCCCTGCCACCCTCTGGTTCAGCACTGCCACCCTCTGGTTCAGCACTGTCACCCTCTGGTTCACCCCTGCCACCCTCTGGTTCATCACTGTCACCCACTGGTTCATCACTGCCACCCTCTGGTTCACCACTGCCACCCTCTGCCGAGACCTTTTGTGACGCAGCGGCAGCACAAAAGATGCACCTTGGTGCTGGGTATTAACAACGTGACGATTTGAGAGATGCTTCACGTTGTAAAGCCCTGCGCCATCAGGAGGCGTTCTGGCGCAGGGGAGGGCCTTACTGCACTGGAACGCCTCCTAAAAGTGGCTGAGTGAAATCTACAAGATTAAACTCAGTCAATTTTAGGCCAATGCTGCATCAAAACCCTGCGCATGCTTGAAGCAGGCGCAAGGCTTGATGCAGCATTGGGGTGATAGGGCCCCCAGAGCATTTCTGGAGCTGCGTCGCAAGAGCGACGCAGCTTTTACGGCACAGATGTGTGACGCATCTGTGCCGTTTTTGCCACATGGTGCGCCGCATTGTAAATGGGTGGCGGAGCTGCGGCGCACAATAACTGGCTCATCCCTGGGGATGCACCAGTTATTGTAAATCTGCCCCTATACATTTAGCTAACGAGGGAGCACTTACTGATTAGACAGTAGAAAGTACTCCAGTTGAGTAGAGGTATTGAACAAAAAGGTGGCATCTTCGAGGGCGGGATTCATTCTGCCCCCTGTTAGACTCGTTTTTTGTGCCCTTTGCCCTCTGTTAGACTCGTTTTACCTTGTTTTTCTGCCCTCTGTTAGACTCGTTTTTCCCTTGTTTTTCTGCCCTTCTGCCCCCTGTTAGACTCGTTTTTTGTGTCCTTCTGACCTCTGTTAGACTCGTTTTTCCCTTGTTTTTCTGCCCTTCTGCCCTTTGTTAGACTGCTTTTTGTGCCTTTCTGCCCTCTGCATCACCACATCATCACTCAGCGCTACCCCAGCATCACTCAGCACCACTACATTATCACTCAGCACCACCACATTATCACTCAGCACCACCACAGCACCCCTCAGTGCCACCACAGCATCACTCAGCACTACAACAGCATCACTCAACACTGCCACATTATCACTCAGCACCACCACAGCACCACTCAGCACCACCACAGCATCACTTAGCACCACCACAGCACCACTCAGCACCACCACAGCATCACTCAGCACCACCACAGCACCACTCAGCGCCACCACAGCATCACTCAGCGCCACCACAGCATCACTCAGCGCCACCACATTATCACTCAGCACCACCACAGCACCACTCAGCACCACTACAGCATCACTCAGCACCACCACAGCATCACTTAGAACCACCACAGCACTAATCAGCACCACCACAGCATCACTCAGCACCACCACAGCATCACTCAGCACCACCACAGCATCACTCAGCAGCACCACTCAGCACCACCCCAGCATCACTCAGCACCATCCCAGTATCACTCAGCACCACCACAGCACCACTCAGCATCACCACAGCACCACTCAGCACCACCACAATGCAGCCACTCAGTGCCACCCCAGCATCAATCTGCACAACCATTCAACAACAACTGGTTCAAATATATTCTCTCAATGTTTCAAACTTTATTACAAATGTCACAAAAAAATGTTAATATTTCACTTCTGTTCTTGGATTTTCGTCACAATAAAATACACTGAACATAATCTTCACAAATTTATTTACAAAAGTTTAAGCTATTGCCATTATAAATTAAAATCACTTTTATTTAAGTATTAATTATTTAAAAAAATTAAAAGCCATTGTAATTTGTAAAATCAATACAGCTAAGTCACGTAAATACAAAACATGTTGCATTGCAAATGCTATAGCTGCCACATTTGCGAAAGTTATAACTATTGGCTTTGTAAATGGCAAAGCTATTAATTTAGCTATTTTCAAAACCAACACATAAATAAAAATAATTGTCATGTACAAGACCAATAGCTCAAACATTCCTAATGTGAGACCCATTGCATTACAAATGCTTGTTTTTATATCTGTCAGTGCTTCCTGTTTAGGTTTAATTTTTGGGACAGGCGCACATTGTCTACTTGTAACTATTCTCTGACCCTGCTTCAAGGGTCAGAGCAGGGTCAGAGAATAGTTGCAAGTAGGCAACGAGGCGCCAGGAAGCACTTACAGGCTTACAGCAGCAGGTGCCCAAGTTGAAGTTTATTTCTTTGTAAACCTTTTGTAAAAGGTTACAAAAAATTAGCTTCAACTTTTGCACCTGCTGCTGTAACCCTTTAAGTACTTGGCTGAAAATTCGTCCCCGCTGATTCGCGGATATTACCTCGATTTCGCAAGATTGGCAGATCGCGAAATCACGGAAAATCCGCAAATTCCGCGAGCGGAACGAATTTTCCGCCCAGTCTTAATACTAGCACAGATACGGCGTGACTTCCAGCGCTGGTTCCCATTTGGCTTTTCTGGTTGGGTCGAGTAGCAGCGCCTAAAATGAATGGACTCCCCAAAATTATTTACCTCTTTCAAACACTGTCTGTGGAGCCAAACCCTGGCATGCTGAAACAAACCCAAGCAGAATTTTCTTCTTTTGTCTGGGCAGACAGGAAACCACGGATGAGTAGAGACATGAGTTTCAGATCTCTCTCAATGCCATTTTGCCCTGCAACCGGCGAGTACCAATTCATGCAAGATCACCAGCGAGAGCTGCTACAGCTCCCTTTCTCGTGATGTGAAGGCTTGTCTAGTCAACTGCCGCTCCCTGCCTAAACACGCTAGTGACATCTGGCTCTCCCTCTCTACTAATGCCTGGGACCTGCTGTTCCTCACGGAAACTTGGACCAAAGAACACTCGCACCCCGACATCGCCCTAGCTGTCCCCCCGAACTATCAATTTGCTGGGCTTGATAGACCGGGTTCTAAGACAGGTGGTGGAATAGCTATCATTCTCAGAGCCCACTGGACAATCTCCTCTAGGAAACTAGACAATTTGGGCCCCATTGAAGCCATGTATTTTTGTATTTCCGAGGCAGCTCTTCTTATCTGTGCAGGGGTACTTATCTACAACCCCCCGAACACCCCCCCCACTCATATTACGGAATTAATATCAAGGTTAGCTGACCTCTCACTAAAACACCCGCACTTTACTGTCTTGGGGGATTTTAATCTACATGCAGATGACCGTAACTGTACTAAGGCATGTTCCTTGGTTGAGACCTTGGAGGGTTTCAACCTTCTGCAGAAAGTCGTTGGCCCTACACACTCGGCAGGGCACACGTTAGATCTGATCTTCACTAACCTCCCCGGTCTCGCCTCCGGTACCCCTCTCCCTGTGACTTGGTCAGACCATTTTACGATCCCTTTTAATCTAAAACTCGCCACGACTCTGTCCTCAGTCTGTAGGCCAGAGAGGACGGGTAGAAAGTGGTTTAAAGTAACACTCGAGGAGCTCGAGCCCGCCTTTGCCAAACTGGAATGGCAACCCTCCGCTGATATCAATGAGGATGTGACTAACCTAAACCAATGTATCATCACGGCCATTGAAAATATCGCCCCCCTCACTACCCTTTCCTCAGCCAGAACCAAGCCCTCTGCTCCCTGGTTCTCTCAGCTGCTGCGGGAAGAAAAAAGCAAATGCAAAAAGCTTGAACGCCTCTGGCGGCGTGCCTATGATCCAGATGCCAAAATAACGTACAGAGGGGCACTAAAAAATTTTCATAAACTTAAGCAAACTGCCATGAGGGAATACTTTGCTAGTAAAATCAAAGCGGCAGATAACAGCGCCAAGGCACTCTTCCAAGTTGTAAAAAACTTCACTAATCCCCCTGTCCTTCTACAAAAGACAGAGCCCTGTCAAGAACTCTGCGACAATCTATCCAATTTCTTTCATGAGAAAATTTCTCTCATCTATGCTACTTTTAATACAGGACTCAACCTCGATACAGATGTCACCCCCCTTACTGACGTCAGCCTCGAGGACAAGAGGTTTACAGCGTTCAAACCCATCACCTTAGATTCTGCACTATGCAAACTCCATCTATGTAAATCAGGCTCTCCCCTAGATCCGATGCCTGCCCACGTTTACTCCACAGTTGCTCCTGTGATCGTGCAACCCCTACTATCAATTTGGAATTCCTCCCTTAGATCAGGACAATTTCCGGACATTTGGAAGCAGGCAATCCTCATCCCCCTGTTAAAGAAACCCGACGCGGACCCGGCTGTCCTCAGTAACTACCGTCCGATATCCCTGCTACCAAAACCGGCCAAAATTTTGGAAAAAATAGTACAGGAACAACTAGCGGACTATATTGAAAATCAGAACCTGCTACATGACTCGCAATCCGGTTTTAGGACCGGCTACAGCACGGAGACGGCATTACTAGAGGTGGCGGAGACGGTGCGGGAAACCGTGGACAGGGGAGAGGTGGCTATGTTAGTGCTCCTCGACCTGTCTGCGGCCTTCGACACGGTCTCCCATGCCATCCTCCTGGGGAGACTCCGGGAGATGGGGATTCACGGCACCCCTCTGGCGTGGATCTCCTCCTTCCTCACAGGCCGCACACAACAAGTCTGGTGCCGCCCTTTCTGGTCCAGGGATAGGAAACCACTCGACTGCGGGGTGCCCCAGGGCTCTTCCCTTAGCCCCCTCTTTTTCAACATTTATGTTGCACCCTTAGCAAAGGTAATCGAGTCTTTAGGGGTAAAAGTGATATCGTATGCTGACGACACTCAGCTTATCTTCTCCTTTAAAGACCACTCATCCCCAGGTTTCGACAATTTCAGAAACTGTCTTTCCAATATCGTGGCCTGGATGACCTCTAACACGCTAAAATTAAATACAGATAAGACTGAGGTGTTATTTTTCAATCAGACACTCCCCCTACCCCCCTCTACTTGGTGGCCTGCGGAACTCAGCCCTCCACCTGCCCCGGTGAGGGTGGCCCGCAATCTCGGAGTTCAATTTGACAACGACCTATCTTTTAAGACTCAGATTCAGAAAGTCACCTCAGCATGCTTCGGGAAACTCCATATGATAAAAAAAATGTCCCCCTTTCTTCCCAAGGAAGCTCTGAAAACAGTGACACATGCTCTAATTACGTCACACTTGGACTATGCGAACAGCCTGTACGTGGGACTCCCCGCCTACCTGCTACACAGACTGCAAATTGTGCAGAATGCTGCTGCCAGGCTGATTTGCAAAGTCCCCTATCGTCACTCAATCTCCCCACACTTGAAGAAATTGCACTGGCTACCGATCACTGCCCGGGTTAAATTCAAAGCCCTGATACTAGCCTTTAGAGCTCTTAAGGGGAAAGGCCCTAAATACCTGAGGCACAGACTAAAACCAGTGCATTCCACTCTTAACCTCAGATCGAACCACCTTCTCCTGCTGTCAACTCCCCGATTCCGTTTTGCGAGAAAGGGTGGTAGAGCCTTCACAGTAGCAGTATCCAAACGGTGGAATTCTCTGCCCATCAGCCTTAGGATGACCGACACTGAATCTCAGTTTAGGGGCAAACTGAAAACCTTTTTATTTTCAGCCCACTAAGTCAACAATATAAACTTGCTACTGCCACTCCCTCCTGCATTCCTCAGCGCCGGGACACCCCCGTTGGGGGTAGCTGTGCGCTCAACAAATGTCAAATAATAATAATAATAATCTTCCGAGGAGGGGGTTGGGAATACCCAATCTGGACTACTACTACAAGGCATCTCAGATCCGTGTTTTGCTGTATTGGGCTCAGCCGAAGTCCAAGAAACATTGGCTCTTTATGGAGCGAACACTGGCTGGGCAACCTCTGTGGAAGATCATTTTTCTCTGCAAAGCCTCCAGACTTTCAGGTCTCTTCTGCTCTTTAATAGGGTGAGTCACGCTTAATGCTTTGGACTCTACAGCTATCCGTAATGGCCTTCACATATTTCCATCTCCCCTAGCCCCTATCACTAGCAACACTGACTTTACTCCGGGTCTCGACCAGCCAGTGTTTTCCCATTGGGGGAAGCGTGGCCGCAAATCCATAGAACATTTTTTTACTGAGAAGGGACACATGTCTTTTGAAGATTTTAGAGCTGATTTTGCAATGCCCGAATTGGAGCGATATCGCTACCAACAAATTTGCCACTGGGTGATGCAGCCTCAGGTAATTCAAGGAGCTGAGAGAAGGCTTACCCCTCCCAAACTACTCAGCACTGAACTCTATCACATCTTATGCCCTCTGCAACAAGAGATCAAATCTGCAGGTGGGAAGCAGAGCTGGGGCGGACATTGACCCAGAAAGAGTAGAGAAACATTCACTATAGGGCCAGGCATTCAGCATGCAACATCGCTAGCATAGAATCTGATCCTAAAATAGCGACATATTGGTACCTTACGCCCCCATAAGCTGCACAAGAGTGAGCCTGGTCACTCACTGAGCTGCTAAAGGGGACACAGAGCTGTCAGCACCTTGCTGCATATACTGTGGTAATGCCCCATTCTCAAGCCTTACTGGACACAAGCTTTGGATAACATAGACCTCCACTTTGACACTACTGTCTTACGATTTACAGAATACATCATTCTAGGCATCTCTGATAGACTTTCATTTCCCCTTAAATCACACAAAAGGAAGCAGATGGGTATCGCTCTAGAGGCGTTTTTGCAGAATATACTCTTAACATGGGGTTCTGATAGGGCACCTTCGATACAGGGGTGGCTGCACAGGCTTTGGTGTTGGGCATGGAGCGCATCTCTTTCTCTCTCCAGGGTAATGGAGCCTCTTTCCCAGATCTGTGGTGCCCTTTTATCTGCCCTCAATGCTCTGAATTCCGCGAGCTCACCTGCCCTAGGTACATATGCCTCTTGCGACTTACCGCATGATCGCATAACTCCACTTAATCCCAATGCCATTATTCTGATGGCTGTTGGCCCCAGATACTTCTTTGGCAACATTGGGTTGGGGGAGTGAGGGGGACGGAAGTGGGAGTGGGAGGAAGGGTGGGACCAAGGGGTGCTGGAGGTTGGTTAGTTCTTTTTGACTGTTCTGATTGCATTATGTAGTGTTCCAACTGCTCATAGCCTACATAATGGGCATCATTGCCTGATGCATTGTTCTTGTCCTTTCTGTCTCTCAAATCAATAAAAAGATTTAAACCTAAACATGGATATTCACAATGTTGCAGATAATTCAATTGCTGTTGCATCATGTATACCCAAATCTGAGAAAACAGAGATGGAAGAAATGTGGGAAGAAATTTCACAGGAGAAAAGTCTTAGCAAGAAATTCTTACCCATTGTGAGATTGGATCCTATGACTATTGGAATTGCTTGAGCTCTATTCAGAGTCAAGTGGAATCATTTGGGTAAGTTTAGGTCTTGCCGCCACATGAAATAGATTATTGAAAACATTACAAGAAATCAAATACTTAGCACAGAATGAACCAGACAGTACAGATCTTGTTAAAACTAATATGGTGGATACATACTATCCCAAAAGGAGTCCACATCTTGAAAACCTATGTCTCTATGAAATACTTCAACATTACAGCTTTAAAAGAAAAGTTACAGAAAATAAAAAACAAGAGAAAAATATGCAGTAATTGGATGTGACGGATGTTTGGTAAAACATGCAAAAGGAGTATTTCTATTTAGCACTTCTGCAACTTTTCAAGATTTGGTGTAGTGTAACGGAATTACTTGGAGATTTCGACTTCTATAAAGATTCTTTCAATGCAAGTAAAGATAGAATTCAGTGCATATTCTTTCCTCTATATTTACAACTGTTAAATGATGAAATTGAACAGGAAACTACTATTTCAGCTGAAATAGCTAGAGAAAGTTCTCAAGATATTCAAAGTTATGGTCCAGTGAGTCACAATCCACTGGGACAACCAATTGTCGAAAATGAAGCAGCATTATCCATTAATGAGGTAGAAACTGCAATGCAACTAGTACAACGGGATATTATTCAGTTGGAAAAGTTAGAACTACTAAATATTGAACAGAAAGACCTATATCTTAAAGTCAAACAACAAATACAACATGGTTTGCTGCACACACAAAACATGGCAATATTCTCCTTTTAAACCTATTCTAATGTACATCAGTGGTCAAGCTGGGACAGGGAAAAGTTTCTTATTTAAAGTTTTGACCAGTTTTCTACACAAAACTACATTATTACAGTTATCCTATGTTGTAACAGCCCAACTGGATTAGCAAAGCACAACATTAAAAAGATTACTTTACATCGATTACTTATCTTTCAAGTTGAACAAGATAATACATTGGAATATCAGAAGCTATCTGGAGAAGCTTGTTATGAAGTCTCGAGAGTTCTGAAGGAAATGAAATTTTAAATCATTGATGAAGTGAGCATGGTCTCAAACTAATGCTTGCCTTAATACATTTAAGAATGCAACAGGTTTTAAAAACAGATTATGATGTTCTGTTTGGAGGAAAACATGTAATTGTTTTGAAGATCTACTATAACTTACTTCTGTAAAAGGACAACCTCTTTTTAAAACCCTTGTCCATGAAGACACTAGGACATCTTTGAACTGTATTGAAAATGTGAACATTTGGTTACATTTTTATTATAAAGAGCTTGTTAAGAATATGCGATAAGGAAGTGATGAAGATTATGGAAATATTCTTCAAGACATAGGAATTGGTGTCTTGACAAAACACGGTAAACAATGTTTAGAAAGTTGTCTACTAAGGAACTTGTTTACGGCTGAAAACACAGCAGCTGAAGTAATGTACAATATGTTTGGAGAAAAGCAGTCTATAGTCTGCTTAATACCAATACTGCTAGAGTGTTCTATATTATCAACAACTTCTCAAGCTGGAAAAATAAGAAATAGTGGAAATTGCTATTGATAAAATTGAACACCAAGGAGTGACTATTATTCTTACGGAGAAACTACAGGCTAAATTGGATTCTTTTTAAAAGTCTGTATCTAAAACTGCAGGCTTAGAAAAGACTTTACATGTATGTATAAACTGTCAGGTAATTTTATGACGTTATTTGAATGTAGAAGACGATTTAATAAATGAAGCAATGGGAAAAAGATGTTGATTTTGTCGAATTTCAGAACAGAGATGGAATAGAATTTCTGATAATAAAACTTGATCCGATTAAAGAGGTAAGACAGAAGGGGCTTTGTGTCATTATTTGCTTGTAAAAGATGTGTGTGTTTGCAGAAAACAGTTTCCTCGGTCTTTAGCTTATGCAGTAACTATTAGTAAATATCAAGTTTTAAGTTTAAGACACTGCATATGAAAATATGGGAAGTACAGTGTTCAACGAGAGAATGGCATAAGTTGCATTGACCCGAGTAAGGACATTGTCTGGTTTGTTATTTGTAGATCTTGATGAGGATTAGTGCTGATGCAAATTGTGTAAGAGAGTACAATTGTTTAAGAAGACTTTATTCTCCTGATGTAGATGATTATCCCATATATGAGAAACATGCAGTGTGTCCAAATCTGAAATATGTCAAAGATGCAATTGAGTTTCAAAAATAGAAAACAAATTAAGAGAAATTTGAAGGCATAAAGAAAATATACGACAAGATGTACAAGAATTTGTTATCCATATGCTATGATTGAAAACGTATTTCTGCTAAGTTATAGATGGGATCATAGATGTGAAGAGTGTTCATTTACTTCTACCACTGAAATACAAACCGAGTAATTCATATACATGAAGATACCAGACTGGAAATCAGTGTCTTTTACCACATTGATACAAACAGCTAATCAGGACATGAGAAGATCACAGTTTAGATCAGAGACGTTTTCTACATTACATATAGGAAGATTTGGAAAATATCTCATTTTAATGTTATAAAGTTGTAGAGCAAATGGAAGATAATTGCAAACAAAACTTTCAAGTTTTAAAGGAAGTCAAATATGTATTTCAGGATGAACTTTTACAGTAGTGGCTATTATTTTCCATGATGGACCTCCTATAACATCTGGACACCACTGTGTTTTTAAAGTGTAATGAAGGATAGACACATTGCAATGATGCCCAATTGGAATTCAAATCTAGATTGCGTTACGAATTACCAAATTCATAATTGTTATTTTGAAGCCAAAGTCTTGAATACATCATTCAGCCTAAGATGTGCACAGAAAGTAGACAGGACTGCAAACTATTAGTATTTAGGTGTTCAAGACCCTTCTCCACCCGCAGGTTTCACCTGCACCTCATCCCTCGTGGTCCAGTGGACCTCTGTCTCCGTTCTCTTGCTCTACTTTTTCTCTCCTTTTTCACTTTTTTTACCCTCATCTCAATCTCCCCCTTTCACTCTTCTGTGTCATCTGTGTCTTTCTACACTCTTTCCTGCACATTTGCTGCCTTATTTGCACTTTTCTCTCTCTTTTTGTCTTTTTCCTTTTGCCTTTTTCAGCCTGTTTTTTCCAGCTGCTGCTTCCCCCGTGGCCTCTATCCCCAAGCACGACCAGTGCGACCGGCCCAATCCAGCTCCTCTCCCTGTTCCCATCTCGTAGCTGTCCAGCACTCCCCGACCCCTACTGAATGGCGGCCACATTGCCGGGGCGCCAAAGGCAAGACGGCTGCGCCCGTCCGCGACATGATTCGACTGAGACCAGCGCCAGGAACCCTGGATCTCTGCAACACCAACGCTACGGCCCAGTGCCACTCCACGCTCTCAACGTAGGCTGCAACAACAACTGCAAGCTAGCATCACCAGCTGACACCCACTGACCCTTAAACTGTCACCACTGCCAGCACACCTGCAGCACCGCGAAGACCACTGACCCAGCGCAATCCGCTCGCTAGAACACAACTGAACCGAAGACCCTGCAATGCATCCTCCTCAACGTCCGATCCCTCCACAAACACGCCACCGAAATCTGAGACCTTCTCGACAGCACTACCCCGGATGTAGCATTCTTTACCGAAACCTGGATCAACACCACCTCGGGACCGGACATCGCCATTCCCCAAGGATACAAGATCTCCAAGAAGGACTGCCCCACCCGCCTGGGAGGAGGAATCGCCATTGTCTACATATCCGCCTGAGCACACTCCCCGACGAGCGCACAGACCTGATGGAACACCTTCACTTCAAGATACAGGCCAGCCGTACCTCCACCCTCCGAGGAACCCTCATCTACCGACCCCCTGGACCCTGCAGACTTTTCACCAACTCCATCACGGACATCATCTCCCGCATGCCATTGAGTCCACCATCTACACCCTACCGGAAGACCTTAACTTCCACCTCGACAACCAACTGGACCCCAGGACCACATCCCTCCTGGACAGCCTCCACAACATTGGACTCCACCAGATCGTGACCAAACCCACACACTCAACAGGACATACCCTCGGCCCCCTCTTCACAACAGGAAACTCCATCACCTTCAGCCACACCACTGAACTTTCATGGACTGACCATCGATGCGTCCACTTCACCTTCAGAACACCCACCATCCACAGACATCAGCACCTGCTCCCACGAATAAACTGGACCAGAATCACCGACAACCAGCCAACCTCATCACTCAGCAATTCCACCCCAACCATCGTGGAAAACGACGATGCCAACACCGCAGCCCGAACCCTGCACAGATGGATCTCCAACAGCGCCAACACCATAGCCCCTTCAAGAAAAACAACAACACACACGCCAAGAAAGCTAGATGGTTCACCACCAAACTTTGAGAGGCCAGACACACTTGCCGCCGCCTCGAAAAGGCCTGGAGGAACACCAAATCCACAGAAACCCACTACAACTTCAGAGCCGCCACATTCGCCCACCACCAACTCATCAGAAAAATGAGGAAAAAGAGTGATTAAAGACAGAATCTCCACTCATGCACACAACAGCAAAGAATTCTTCAACATCATCAAGGAGTTCGCCCAACGCACCAGCGAGTCCACCGACATCCCTCCCGCACAACTCCTCTGTGACAAACTCAGCACCTTTTTCCACCACAAAATAAAGAGCATGTATGTATTTTTGATGAAGAAAACCAACACACTGAACCCTCACCAACCACACCCTTACAACCTGAAGTCAGCGATCGACAACTATACCACCCTCACCACCGAAGACACACTGAAGACGATGAAGTCAATCCACTCCGGGGCCCTCATGGACCCCTGCCCCATCACAATTTCAACAGAGCCACTTACACCATCACACACATGCTCTGCGACACCATCAACCCCTCCCTGGCAACAGGCTCGTTCCCTGATGACTGGAAACATGCTGAGATCAACCCCTCCTGAAGAAACTCTCGGCAGGCTCCACCGACCTCAAAAACTACAGACCCTGCTCCCTTTCCCAGTGAAAGTCATAGCAAAAGCCATCAACAGCCAACTCACCACATTCATCGAAGACCACAACATCCTCGACTCCCAAGCCGGCTTCAGAAAAAAACACAGTACGGAAACCACCGTCCTCGCCGCAACAGACAACAGCCGTACCTTACTGGACAATGGAGAAACAGCAGCCCTCATCCTCCTCGACCTCTTAGCGGCGTTCGACACAGTCTTTCACCGCACCCCAATATGCAGACGATGTAGGGATCCAAGACAAGGCCCTCGACTGGATCTGCTACTTCCTCTCTGGCAGAATGCAGCGGGTCAGACTCCCCCCTTTCCTCTCGGACGCTACACCTACCACCTGCAGAGTCCCCCAGGGGTCCTTCCTCAGCCCTACGCTTTTCAACGTCTACATGGCTTCGCTCGCCCCCATCGTCAGAACCCAACTCATCCTCTCCCTATCCAACGAACTCAACACCGCCAGACACAAATTTCGAGAAGGCATGGAAGCCGTCGCCAGATGGATGAAAAACTGCTGCCTAAAACTAAACACCAACAAAATGGAAGTGGCCCAAACCCAGATGCCTGGCACGACACCTGGTGGCCCCCCCGCCCTCAGAAGCCCACCCACCATCACTGACCACGCACTCAACCTGTGAATCATCCTGGACTCAGAGCTCAAAATGGACCACCAGATCAACTCTGTCTCATCCTCCTGCTTCCACACCCTTCGCCTCCTACGTAAGACATTCAAAATGGATCCCCCTTGAACACAGAAAAACTGTCACTCACATCTTGGTAATCAGCAAGCTTAACTACTGCAACGCACTCTATGCCAGAGTAAACAAAATCCTCACCCGCAAGCCACATAACATCCAAAACGCCACCGCAAGACAGGTCCGCAACCTGCCAAGACACTGCCACATCTCCCAGCACCTGCGCACACTCCACTGGCTCCCCCTTGAAGCTAAAGTCACCTTCAAGATGCTAACCCATGCTCACAAGGCCCTCCACGACACCGGACCAGCATACCTGAACAGCCGATTCAAATTCCACGCACCCCAAAGGATCCTACGCCGTGGTCACGGCACCAGAAAGGCCAGATCGGGAGGCCGCTCCTTCTACTTCCGCCGGGCCAGAGCCAGGAACGACCTTCCGCTCCACCTCAGACAGATAACATTGCACCCCATCTTTGCAAGAAACCTCAAAACCTGGCTCTTCGACAGACCCCCTCCTTGATGGACTGGAACCTGTGAACCCCCCACGTCCCCCAGAGCCTTGTGACCCTAACGGATGAGTGGTCGCGCTTAACAAGCACCTGATTTTGATTTGTCTATATTGTACCATTGTACCATATGTAAATGAGAGTCTAAATTTTGGCAAATGTATTTGAAATAAATAATAGAGTTAATGTAGGTGAAGGAAGTAATTAACAAAGTGTAGACTGAAAAACACATAGCTACACATACTGAAAATGATGTCCTACGCTGATTTGGATTTTTATCTACAATCAATTTGATTGGTTTTTTCCCCGCTGTTCAATTTTGATACTTCATTGAAATCACTGTGTATGGTAAAGTTAAGTGGAATCTGAGAACAGCAAAAAAGGGTAACTGAAATGTTATTTAATTTGAAATTCATGTTGGCTTCTTAAAACAAATATTATAATTTCTGTTATATATTATAATTACATAACAGTTGTTCTTCTTTATAGTAGGTACTGTTGAAGTTTGAAAAGAGTTTTAATGCTGTTTAGGAAAATACTACTCTAAAATAGTTACTTAACAGGTACGAATACAAAATATAATATGCACGATAACATGAAAAAATGTTTAATGTTTAATCATATGTTATTTGTTTCTAATATAATGTTGATCCTTTAGAGTACTTGAAAATGATTATTATGTTTAAGCCCGGGCAGAGCAGGCGTAGTGCCTCTACGCGGAGTTCCATGGAGTTGGAAAACAACTCTTATGAACTCTGCTCTACTCCACACATGTGAGACATACAATGTAAGGGTTGTCTATGAAGGACGATGAGGATGAGGAAGGAAAGTGACCATTGTGAGAAGGGGGCCGCCACAGCAGGTAAGTGTCTTTTTTTAAACATTATAATGACTTTGGGAGGGTGGAGGTGCCGGCTAACTCCGCTCCATCACGGATTCGGAGTTCTGCTTAAGCTCCGCGTTCACAACGTGAAGTAGGCAAAACTCCAGAAACTATGCTGCTCGGGAAGTGGAGTTACCCTCCCAGGGTTCATTATGTTGCTCATGTAATCAGGCAGGCAGTCATCCTTTCACATAGACACAACCCATGAACTTATCAATTTTCTGAAGGACTTGCACTAAGAGGAAAACACAGTCATTACCCTTGTGTTTTTTCTTTCGCACAGGCACATAAACTTTACAAGAGCTATGTGCCTTTGTGAAGGAAAAAAGTGGCGCTGGTGAATGCTTTTGTAAAGCTATGATCATAAGTGAACTTAATGCAGAAACAGCCAAGTCTTTAGGTTTGTTCTGAAGGAGGTTTCATTTCATACAGATCTGAGGTCAAGTGGGAGAGCATTCCACATCCTTTGTACCAGATGAGCAAATGCCCCACCTCTCCATCTAGCCGTTTTAGCTCTGGTTGTCTGGAGGAGCTGTAGCTTGGAGGATCTTAGATGTTGGGGTGTGCCTGGATATCAGTTGTCTGAACTTTACCGGGCCTGCACTTATGCAATTACCCAAGCACTGCCTATGCAGTCACTTGCATATAAGCATTCACTCAGGCTGTACCCATGCACTCGTCCATTTACTCAAGCACACCTCCTGCACTCATCTAATCACCCAGGCACTAAACATGCACTCATGCAATCACTTAGGCACTAAATATAAAATATTAATAAATTAGTTTCTAAAGCACATGGTTCTAAAAGCACATGGTTCTACCATACAGTATGTCCCCGCAGTTATGCAATCACTCAGCCACTACTCTTGCACTCATCCATTCACACAGGCACTGCTCCTGAACTCAACCAATCACCCAGACAGTACCCCTGCACTTATGCAATCATCCAGGTAGGCAACATGCACTCACACATTTACTCAGGCACTATTCTTGTACTCAAACATTCACTAGGGCCCCATTAATGCACTTATCTATTCACTCAGTGATTACCTATGCACTCATCCAATAAAGATCCAATCACCCACACACTATTCCTGCACACATGCAATCACCAAGGCATTATCCACACACTCATGCAATCACCTAGGCACTACCCATGCAGTCATGTAATCACTCAGGCACTGCTCTTGCACTCAACCATTCACTCAGGCAATACCCATGCGCTCACCATTCCCTCAAGGACTATACATTCGAACATGCAATGACTCATGCACTACCCAAGCACTCATCCAATGACCATGGCATTACTCCTACAGTCACCCTTTTACTCAGGCTGTACCCATGCACTGATGTAAGTACCCTGTCATTACCCTTGCACTCACAAAGTCACTCAGGTACTACCCATGCGCTCATCCAATTACCCAGGCAGTACCCCAGCACTTATATAATCACTCAGCGACTGCCCATGCTCTCACTCATTTACTTAGGCACTACTCTTGCTCTCTAGTATTCTCTCAGGTACTACCCATGCACTCATTCATTTACTCAGGCACTACTAATATACTCATCCAATGACCCATGCATTACCTTTGGACCCTTGCTTCCACTTAAGTACTTCCCATGCACTCATCCAATCACCCATGCACTATTCCTGCACTCATGTAATCACCCAGGTACTACACACGGACTCATGCAATCTCCCATGCACTACCCATGCAGTCATGCAATCACTTAGACTCTACTCTTGCACTCAACCATTCACTCTGCACTACCCATGCACTCAGCCATTCCCTCAATGACTACCCATGCACTCATGTATTGACTCATGCACTACCCATGCACTCATCTAATGACTCAGGCATTACTCTTGCAGTCATCCTTTTACTAAGGCAGTACCCATGTACTGACCGAAGCACCCAGCCATTACCCTTGCACTCCCAAAGTCATTCAGGCACTACAGGCCCAACTCACAGAACTAACTTAAGACAAAATCCTAAACTTACTACTTTTGGTATTCACAGAAGGCATTTAGTAGTAATAAAGTTAGGATGTTGTCTTAAGTCTGTCTTAAGTCTGTCTTAAGTTTGTCTTAAGTCTGTCTTAAATCTGTCTTAAGTCTGTCTTAAGTCTGTCCTAAGTTTGTCATAAGTTTGTCTTAAGTCTATATTAAGTCTGTCTTAAGTTTGTCTTAAGTCTGTCTTAAGTCTGTTGATTCCGTAAAAAACGTTTTTTTCTTCTTTTTGAAAAACTGTTTAATATATATATGTTTTATTATTTTGTAGTTTTGTGGGTGTTTTTTACATTTTGAATTTCAAAAACGAAACAAAAAAACAAGTACAAAACACTGTATTTTTTTTTACAATGCTTAGCATTTATAGTGTCCAGCATTGTTTGAACAACTTGCTCTCCCACACTTAAAACAGTTACGCACTTTTAACATAACAGTGCAATTTTAGCAAAATCAGGCCAGGTTGGTGGTATGTCCTGCACAAAGTCACCAGGTTGGATTCTTGATGACTGCGCCCCTTGTCCTTCATCAGCACTCTTCAGTCTTGCTAGTTTGGCTCTGGCAAGACGTTTCCATGCACTGTCCTCAAATATTTCTACATTGAGGATGCGCCTCAGGAATATTTGTGCTCAGTGCCCCAAGACAGCACCTTCTGACATACCTTGCATGCCACCTTTTGAGCCACTGGATTCAAGCTATACTGTCTGATGAGGGTGAACCATGAAACTGGTCCTAGGTTGCTTGTTTCCTGTCTAGGGAGGATCTGGCTTAGCAGCTCAGGCTGGACTGTTCCCATGAGGGACAGGGTCAAGACTGATTTGTATATGGCCAGGTGTAAACTGGGGTGGCATGATGAGCAAAAGAATGATGGATTTAACCAGGATCTCTTGACTGGGGCAAATGTTTTGATTTGTTCTACATTCTGTCCATCAATTTTGTACTTTTTGAGCTTTTACTTTTTTCCGTCCTTCTGGAATTGTGAAGAACTCTCAAACAATGCTCTCCTTTTTCGGGGTTCATCCTCTTCTATGAGGAAGGTCTCATCCTCCTCTTCCTGCAAATCTGTTGATGTTGCCATTTTGATAGTTGGAAATCAAAATGTAAAACACACCAATCTTACTCCAAAATAGTTGGCCCTAGAATAAGAGTGACTATTGGTGACCACGCCCTAAAGATAAAGAAAGAGTGAGAGATCTAGAAAGTTTAATGATAACAGGTTATGTGACCAATCAAATCTCTGTTTTTTGTGCGCATGGGGTGCGTTTCAAATAACAGTACCTCCTCATTTAAATAATAGTAAATAAATCTATATTGATATACAAATTTATTTAAAAAAGAAATAATAGGTTCATGGAAAGGGGCGACCAATCGGTCCCCCCGAACGTATGGTGGAGTACCCCGATCCCCCCGGGAAACCATTTTGGGCGGGAGGCGCGTCTCGGCTGGTATGCCCGAAGCGACGTAGCCGGGGCGCGCTTTTTCCCGCCCAAGAGTGGGTTGTCCTAGACACCGAAGCCAGCCGCCACGCCCAGGGAGGCGGAAGGGGGGCGGGTTCACGCCCGCCCCGAGAAGAATAAAAGGAGCCACAAGCCAAGAAAGCATCCTCTTGTTCCTGTGCTCTGAAGCTGCACCTTCTCGCTGCACGTGAGCTCGAGACGGGACGAAGAGCCATTTTTGAAATTTGTAATTTCTCTCTTTTCTTTTCTAGCGCTGCAAATCATGCCGGGCAAGAGAGTCGCGAAGAAGGTCAGCACCGACCTGATGCTCCGGATGTTGGTGAAGGACATGGCAGAGATGAAAAGAAAAATGGTGGCCAGGGACGGTGCGGGAAGGCCAAAAAGACCCAACCCGACGGAGGCCCCGGCCGGCAGAAGGAAGAGGACCAGGAACGGGTCAAACGAGGACGAGGTCCCAGTTCCGGAGACTCCCCCGATGAGCCCTCCTAGACCGGCGGAGATTCCCGCGCCGGCTCCTGCCGAGGGTCAGCAGATCCCCGTTGTGGTTACCCCAGTGGACGAAGGGGACATGCCCCCGGAATTGGCCGCCCAGTTGGCGGCATGGCTGGGTAATAGCAGCGGGCGTCCCGCGGCCCCGGGGGACACGGCCGAGGAAGCCAAGCAATTAATAAGGCAGTTGCGGCAGTCGCGACAGGCCGCGAAACCTACTTGTCCGTTTATTTTCCCGCAGGCCCCAGTGGAGCAACTCACAGCGGGCACGAGTTCGGCAGCAACGGCGGTTACAGCTTCTAGCTCAGGTAAGCAGCTAATGCCGATTGCGGGGAAGGGGTCGGTACCCTCGAGGAGGGAGAGATTGGCTCAGCATATCCCGATAGAGGTAAAAGAACGGATATGGGCTGGGAAATACGTAAACATGTTCTCCTTACTAACCGACCCTTATGAGATCGAGCATGTGAAAGTTCAGAAGGAACTCATGCATCCGAGTGTTTGGCGCGCAAAAATGGCCGCCTTTAGAGTCGATGAGACGATAGGTAACTGGGGTAGGGCTTTTAGCATATTTACTTCAATTATGGGGGAACGGAGACCCGATTTATTGACCGAGTTACCTGTGTACCAGTCACGTATTATGGAATATTCGCAGACATATAGCGGCAACGAGTGGTTTTGTTATGATAATATTTTTCGTAAGGCCAAGGAGTTCGATGCATCTATGACGTGGGATTGTTATGACTCCATTTCTTGGCAAAAGATGGAACAATCAGGCATGTTGAAGGCGCCACTGGTGGGGGGGTGGTGGGGGTGAACTTTCCCGCCAACCATCCGGGGCGCTCTTTCGGACAGGAGCAAGTAACGAGCATCACCCGAAGCCGAACGGCAATACAGGTAAAAAAGGGGTATGCTGGAACTTTAACAAGGGAAAGTGTACGAGGCCCCACGGGTCATGCAAGTTTAGACATGAATGTGGGGGGTGTGGACAGTCTTCGCATCCCGAGACCATGTGCAGAGCCAAAACGGGTGATAACGGCAGTAGGGGAAGCGCCAAACAGGTCTGACATAGTCCAAGGGGCGGCTTTACCTACACCGGTTGATACCATGGCAATGATTCCTTGGCTCAGCGAATTCCCTGATCATGTCTCCGCTGGGGTGCTGCGAGATGGGTTTTCTTACGGTTTCCGCATCCCGGTGGGGAATTTTCAGGGGAAAGCACAGTGTAGGAACCAACTCTCGGTCCTACATAATACGGCAGTGGTGCAAGCAAAGATTGGGAAAGAGGTAGCCCGGGGTCGGGTGGCAGGACCATTCAACACGCCACCAGTTCCTAATTTCATTTGTTCACCTTTGGGAGTTGTCCCCAAGAAGGACCGGGGTGAGTTCAGACTGATACATAATTTGTCAGCCCCGAGGGATTTGTCAGTTAATGATGCAATAGACCCAGGGCTTTGTTCGGTGAGGTACGCATCCTTCGATGATGCAGTCGCCATGTTGAATCGCCTGGGGCCCGGAGCGCTGATGGCCAAGTCCGACATCGAGTCCGCTTTCCGGTTGCTCCCGGTACACCCGGATGATCAGCGTCTCCTGGGCTTTATGTTTCAGGGGCGCTATTACATGGATAAATGTATGCCAATGGGCTGTGCCATATCGTGTGCTTATTTTGAAAAATTCAGTTGTTTTTTGCAATGGGCATTCACAAGGATTACGGGGTTTCAGCATGTCATGCATTATCTGGACGATTTTCTGTTTCTAGGGGCAGCCGGGGACACAGAATGTGCACGGGCTCTAGATGAATTTTGTGATTTGATGAGACAGTTTGGTGTGCCATTGGCACCAGGTAAGACTGTGGGGCCCTCAACTTCGCTCGAGTTTCTTGGAATAGAGCTCGATTCCGAAGAAGGTTGCTTCCGCTTGCCAGAAGAAAAAGTGCGGAAATTCAGGGCTTCCCTTGAAGCCTGTGTTAGAGAAAATAAGGTGAACTTGCATCAATTACAGCAGACTGTGGGACAGTTGAATTTTGCCCTTAGAGCGATGCCAATGGCCCGCCCCTTTTCCCGTTCGATTGCACAAGCCATGGTCGGTCTTAAGGAGGGGCATCACCGCACGAGGCTCTCGCCCGAGATTCGCCAGGACATGCGCATTTGGTTGGCATTCCTGGCGGACTTCAATGGTCGGGTTGTCTGGACGAAGCCGGCGGTGTCCTCCGGAGAATTGGGGCTATGGACAGATTCGGCGGGGAGTATAGGCTTTGGCGCCATCTTTGGCAATCACTGGTCGGCTCAAAGGTGGCCGTCATGGTGGCACGAGTGCGGACTTAAAAGTAACATTGCTTTTCTTGAACTGTTCCCTATTCTGGTGGCTTTGAAGACATGGCCCGAGGGGTTTAGGGACCACTCGGTGGTGTTCTGGTCTGATAACATGACCGTTGTTGAGTGTATCAATAGTCAGGCAGCACGATGCAAGTGGATCCTGAGGTTGCTCAAGGAAATTGTTTTACTGCGTATGCAATTGAACGTGCTCTTTAGAGCGAGGCATGTGCCAGGGGTACTGAATCAGGCTGCTGATGCGCTTTCTCGTTTCCGTATGCAGGCCTTCTGGGGTTTTCTGCCCACAGCGGACCCGGTGGCGGCTCCATTTCCCGAAGCTCTCTGGTCTCTCGGTGCCCCGAACTACAAAACCTCGTGGGAGAGAGTTTAGCACCTAGGACAAGGAAGGCATACGAAGGGGCGTTCCGTTCCTATTTGTCCTTTTTGGGTTCAGCTAGGGGAGAGCTTTGGGGTCAGGAAGAATTGGTCATAAAGTTTTTACTGTCTCTACGCGGGGCAGGAAAATCAGTGGCCACGGCCCAGAGGCATCGGGCTGCCATTTCCTTCATGGCGCGGGCTCATGGTATCCAGGACCCTAGAGCGTCTTTTGTGGTACAGAAAGCGCTGCGTGGGTGGCAACGTCTTGAGGGTCGCAGAGTAGATGAAAGGCACCCTATAGGTCTGGATAGGTTGGCCCTATTACTGGCCGTACTCCCTGCTACTTGTTCATCCCAGGCGGAAACAGTGTTATTCCGGGCCGCTTTTGCATTAGCATTTCATGGGGCTATGCGGGTAAGCGAACTGGTGGCAAAGAATAAGCAGGATACGGGGAGTGGACTGTGCCGAGAGCACATTCATGTAAAGGGGGAGACGATGATTGTCTCGTTTGTCAGGTCCAAGACTGATCAAGGCGCGATCGGGGACAGTGTAGTAGTCCAGCGGATCCCCGGTTCTTCCATGTGCCCGGTTGCATGCGTCGAGGAATATTTGGCGCAGAGGGCGGCATCATGGGGAGGGACCTTGCTGAGGCATGCAGATGCCACCCCACTGATGAAGTTTCAGTTCCAGCGGGTGCTTGCAATGGCAATCTCGGCCGCGGGCCTGAACCCGGCCGAGTTTGGGACTCATTCCTTCCGGATAGGGGCTGCTACAGAGGCTACAGCCAGGGGTCTGAGTGTTGATAAAGTAAAACAGTTGGGGCGTTGGTCCTCGAATTGTTACAAAAGGTATGTGCGGTTGCACATGTTGTGAAGCGGATATCATGTACTCACGCTTCTTGTTTTTGTTTGGTTACAGTTTCGCAAACCTACGAGGCGGGGCGGACTGTGCAGTCGGCCCGACACCTGGGAACCAGCGGTCAGAGATCACCGGCTGATGAAAGAGTGGTGTGGGTCGTGGGCCACTCATACGTGAGGCGTGCCGGGGACGTATTCAAAGCAGGTGACATGATTCACACAGCTGGGGAATACGGGTACAGGGTGACCTTCTACGGAAGGGGCGGGCTCTCTATTGACCAGTTTCAACCTTTTCTTGAGGGTTTGTTAGGGCGGACAAGGTCACCGCCAGCTATAATCATAGTACATCTTGGGGGCAATGATTTGGTGACCACTGGTAGATGACTACTTCTCGAGGCGATACTATCCACAGTAAGTTGGTTGGCGAGGAGAGTTCCAGGGTGCACAATTGCATGGTCCCATATGATTCCACGAAAGGTGTGGCGGGGGGCTAATTCAGTGTCTGCTATAAATCAGTCTGTGAAAAAGATTAACAACAAGCTTGGTAGACTGTTCCGTACCAGTACTTTGCATTCGATTCCTCATGGTTGTATCAGGGGGGACAATATATATCTAGAGGATGGGGTCCACTTGTCCCGGGTGGGGAACTCTTTACTAATAGGAGACCTCATAGCATGGCTAAGGAGTTTGCAACATGACCTTTAGGTAGGAGTTTTGTGGGGGGTCCGGATAGCCGGTCAACTATCCGGCCTGTGGCGGTAAGGTCATGATCGGTGAGCAGTCATTGGAAGATCCCTAGGGGGGGCGTCACCCATTACGGATGGGAGCGCCCGGGGGGAGGTGGCCATTGGCCCCTCAACGGGGAGGCGGTCCCTTCTAAGGACGGGAAGCCTAAAGGAAAGGGAAGGCGGTCAAGGCCCCTCCCTGGATAGGAGGGGCTACGGGCCCCTCCTGGGAATTTCCCAGGGCCAGGACATCTGCGACGGCAGATGTGGTAAGTTGTGTAGGGTGGGGAGGGGGGTCTACGCTACCTTCTAGACACCTTACACGAGTCCTCGGACGACCACGTACATGGCGTCGAGTTAACAGGGGCCCCCGTCAAGACAAGGGAAATTGGTATGGCACACGAGGTGAAGTCCTCTGTGCGACCGCCCCTCACAAGTGAGGGGGGAGTTCTGGTTTAGGGATCTGACACCGGTTACGACCTTGCCGTTGGCCCTTAACGTTAGGATGTACAATTTCAATTTGTAATGCAATTTTGTAAGGATGTTAGTATCGGCTAGGAGAACCTTTGTATTAGATATATGTTAAGGTTAGCCAAACATCGTAATGTGGATATGAAATTGTACATGATATGAAACTGGTATTTTAATGTTTTGATTTTGTTTCATATTTTAATAAATACGGCCGGGAAGGGTAACTCCCTTCCCGCCTTCCAAAAGTTCAAGAACTGTTTCCGGTTTCCCAATTCTTGGGGATTATGTTGAGAGGGGGTGGTGGGTATCTCAGCCATATGGAAAGGGGCGACCAATCGGTCCCCCCGAACGTATGGTGGAGTACCCCGATCCCCCCGGGAAACCATTTTGGGCGGGAGGCGCGTCTCGGCTGGTATGCCCGAAGCGGCGTAGCCGGGGCGCGCTTTTTCCCGCCCAAGAGTGGGTTGTCCTAGACACCGAAGCCAGCCGCCACGCCCAGGGAGGCGGAAGGGGGCGGGTTCACGCCCGCCCCGAGAAGAATAAAAGGAGCCACAAGCCAAGAAAGCATCCTCTTGTTCCTGTGCTCTGAAGCTGCACCTCCTCGCTGCACGTGAGCTCGAGACGGGACGAAGAGCCATTTTTGAACCCACCCACCATCCCCTGAAGACAGCAAGTTGTTTTGGTGTAAAGTTCGTTTTTTTTTCATAGTTGGTTTTTCTTGCAGGTTGTTTTGAATAAAGTTTATGATTCAATTGCAATAAAGTGGATAATTCTGTGCGTATACTGGATTAAAGACATTCATCAGAATGATTAGCAATGTTTAGATGTTTTAGGTAGAGATGTGATCCGTTTTAAGTAGGTATGTCTCTTGTTTTTAGTCATTTATCTTGTCGTATTTATTGTTTGGTCGGGCGGTAAGGTCATGATCGGTGAGCAGTCATTGGAAGATCCCTAGGGGGGGGCGTCACCCATTACGGATGGGAGCGCCCGGGGGGAGGTGGCCATTGGCCCCTCAACGGGGAGGCGGTCCCTTCTAAGGACGGGACGCCTAAAGGAAAGGGAAGGCGGTCAAGGCCCCTCCCTGGATAGGAGGGGCTACGGGCCCCTCCTGGGAATTTCCCGGGGCCAGGACATCTGCGACGGCAGATGTGGTAAGTTGTGTAGGGTGGGGAGGGGGGTCTACGCTACCTTCTAGACACCTTACACGAGTCCTCGGACGACCACGTACATGGCGTCGAGTTAACAGGGGCCCCCGTCAAGACAAGGGAAATTGGTATGGCACACGAGGTGAAGTCCTCTGTGCGACCGCCCCTCACAAGTGAGGGGGGAGTTCTGGTTTAGGGATCTGACACCGGTTACGACCTTGCCGTTGGCCCTTAACGTTAGGATGTACAATTTCAATTTGTAATGCAATTTTGTAAGGATGTTAGTATCGGCTAGGAGAACCTTTGTATTAGATATATGTTAAGGTTAGCCAAACATCGTTATGTGGATATGAAATTGTACATGATATGAAACTGTTATTTTAATGTTTTGATTTTGTTTCATATTTTAATAAATACGGCCGGGAAGGGTAACTCCCTTCCCGCCTTCCAAAAGTTCAAGAACTGTTTCCGGTTTCCCAATTCTTGGGGAATGTGTTGAGAGGGGGTGGCGGGTATCTCAGCCATATGTCCTGTACGCTAATCCGGAAGTTGTAATGTATGCGGACATGCCACGATTCCTGACATTACTATTAAAGAAACATTTAAATACGTTTATTTTATTAATGTACAAGTTAAGTAACTATCTTAACAAACCTCTAACCTTGAACGTAATAATATTATTGTCTATATAAAAATATATATGTGCAAAATCACGCTGGAGAATATGCGGATCTGGAACTAACGCTTGGCAATGTACTGGGAGTTGCATCCGGTACGCGACTCCATGTTTATATATTTTTTTTTACTGATATATATATATAAATAAACATATATATATATATATTCACTGAAAAAACCCTAGGTTTTACACACGTTATAGTTAGGAAGTAGCATTTGAAAAACCTATGAAATTCACTGAAAAAACCATTGGTTTTACACACGTTATAGTTAGGAAGTAGCATTTGAAAAACCTATGAAATTCACTGAAAAAACCATAGGTTTGACACCAGTTATAGTTAGCTGGAAATTTTACTGATATAAAACCAATGAAATTCCACGTTATAGTTAGTTGGACTCACTATAACTTGCGCGTGTAATGCACTGCTGATGACGTCACATATTACATCACTCATGACATGGTCAGTGAGATCACTCATGACATCACTGATGACACCATCCTTGTGAGAAAGTGATAGATATAATTTCAGTGTAATGTAACCCTTGAAACACATATTCAAAAATAGAAACTAACATTTTCAAAAAAATTGAGATACCTATACCAGTTACAACAACCAATTCAGTAATTCCAACATTTATATACACATCCACTAATTCACTAACAATTCTATATAGTCAGTCGTATATATGCTTACTGATTATATATAGTAATACAGCTATACATCCTATTATATACCGACAGACATCCAAAAGTAAATCACACACATATTCACACTTGGAAATAAAATAATAAACATCCATTTATTTACATATACAGATATACACACAGTTACACCTTACTTCTAAGTAAACTTTCAGTTACTTACTCTTTTAAACAATCACTTATACAAACACATACTTATTTAAAGAGGAACTCTTTCAATCTCTCACTGTCACATATACTCAGTTATATATATCAATACTTACATAAACTACATTAAAACATATGTGGTTACTAGTAAACACACTAGTGAAGCAGGTATTCACTCACTAACACACACATATACGCACTCAGCCATCCGTACAGTCCTGCACATCCATGAAGACACTTATTTAAACCTTTATTTTTCCATCAACCTCTACATATACATATATAAAACATATTTATTTTTTAAAAAGACACACATTCACTGAATAGTGTCATCAGTGATGTAATATGTGACGTCATCAGCAGTGCATTACACGCGCAAGTTATAGTGAGTCCAACTAACTATAACGTGGAATTTCATTGGTTTTATATCAGTAAAATTTCCAGCTAACTATAACTGGTGTCAAACCTATGGTTTTTTCAGTGAATTTCATAGGTTTTTCAAATGCTACTTCCTAACTATAACGTGTGTAAAACCAATGGTTTTTTCAGTGAATTTCATAGGTTTTTCAAATGCTACTTCCTAACTATAACGTGTGTAAAACCTATGGTTTTTTCAGTGAATTTCATAGGTTTTTTGAATGCTAGTTCCTAAGTATGAAGCATATACCGAAAATAAATATCGACATACCAATCTTACGTGCACAACCGAGTGCACGCACCCACCTATTTATTTCATGAAGCTTTCCAATTTAAACCTAATGAATTTCTTCATAGACCAATGAAAAAACTTATAGTACGTTAAAGATACTGAACCTAGGCTTTTTTTCTCCTATAAACTTTTTAATTAAATGGAGCCGAATTTTTTTTATTCATTCGTGCGTGACTGATTGTACACACCTTAATATTTATTTTCAAAAAAATATAACAGATTTTATAATTTATTAATTGTATACTTAAATGGAGCTGTAAAAATATGTGAAATCCGTATGTGTTTGAATTCACTTCTTTTCACGTTTTTAAACTTCAGTAAAGAACATCGCTACTTCCAAATCACGTTCGTAACTAGATAGTGTCACCGCCTACATGTCCTAAAAAGCGCATGTAAAGTCATGTGACTTCAAAACAAGACTTCCAATTGGTTCTTAGTAGTTTCTGTTCTGGAATTTACACGAAGCACTCCACCCACTTTCCTCACAATCTTTTCTACTCTGAAGAGACAACAACGTCGAGCATCTTCCGGAAAACTTTGCTGAAATGGCTGCCGTTCTGCATTCATCTTCCGAATCTGAAGGAAATGAGCGACCACCGTTAAGAAGAAAAAAGGAATCTTTCATTTGGCAATTTTTTACTTATCCTGAAGATCAAAAGAAAGTGAATGCGCCAAAAGTAACCTGCACGATATGCAATTCGGAGCTCTCAAGGGGAAATCCAAGTAAAAAATATTCGTTTTCTATACACACCATGCTGCGGCATGTTAAACAAAGGCACCCTGAGCATTATGCAAAAGCATCTACAAGAGCCCTGGCAACGCTATTACCATCAGAGGTGGCCAGCACATCTTCTGATGGAGGACCTGTATCTCCATCGAGTGCTGAGATGGACTTGAGACCGTATCTTGCGAAAGTACACATGAAATGCAATCAGTGTGCAGAAATTCTTTTGTATGGAGAGCAGAGCCTTGTTCTTATTAAACTCAAAATTGAACGTCATAAATGCCCCAAGAAAAAATAAATTTCTTCACTTCATTTTCATAGTATTACATACTGAAAAATGTAGTACAAACTTTAAGAAATCGAAAGCATCATAACACTTGTTTCCCCCCCAAAAAAAAAAAAAAAAAAAAGTTCTTTTCAGAACTAACTATTGCTATCAAAACATGCTCGAAGAGCATCTTTTGACATGTTTTTTCGCCACTTCATTGTAGTGCGCGACCGGGTGCGTGCACCCTCCTATCGCGTAGAGGGCCTGAGACTTGCATGTGAAGTCATGTGACTTCTAAACAACACTTCTAGCTGATATTTTCTCACCGCTTTCATTTTGTGCGCGACCGGGTGCGCGCACCCGCTTATCGCGTCGAGACACGCATGTGCAGTCATGTGACTTCAAAATAACACTTCCAATTGGTTCTTACTAGTTTCTATTCTGCAATTTACACGGAACACTCCACCCACTTCCATAGAAAACCAGTTTATCGAAAAACTTTTAAAGCCTCCCCTTATGAAACATTCGACATCGTTCACATAGCAGTGTAGTAAATAGCACTAGATACACTCCGTCCCTTAATTATAAAAGACTTATCAGTATGTGAGAAAAACTTTTGTTTTCACGTGATAATGTGAAATGCTGAGCCTGTTACACAATTTTTTTTCACATATATGTTACTATTCTCCTTCGACCACTAACACCATAGAAAATACCACCAATAGCGGTGATATTTTGTACACCGACAACGGTCGATATCTATCGCTTAGAGCCCTTGCTATTATAAAGTTTTATTTCCTAAGTCTTTGATCTCCAACTGTGGAACGTGACTCCCCTGTGTGTCGTAATGAGTTGCTAAAAGCAGCACGTACACTATACTGTGACTAAACATCCATAAATTCCGCGGACATTTCTACCCTGCTATCTGCAATTGTAAACATCAAAAGGAGCTACGCTGCCACCCTTGGAGAGGCCTCACTCCCACTGCTACAAAGGCTTGGCAGTCGCCAAGATACACAAAAACAACGTCTCGGATCCATTAAACTTCTGTGACGATTTCAATGAAAATAAGCACTAAACAATATTCAAGTATGTAGTATTCTTTCTACTTGGTTAGAGACTAGGGGGCATATTATCAAAGGGGTTTATCACCGCTTTGTTGGCTTTAAAAGCCAAGAAAGCGAAGATAAAATTATCTCCCTATTACCAAGCTGTCGCTAACACCAGTTAGTGACAGCTAATAGGAGATAGCAACCATCTTGGGCTCCGCTTTACATGTCAGTGATATTTATCACTAATGACATGCAAAGTGTGTATGCCAAGATCTTAGCGACTGGAAACAATCCCTAACATCGCTATCTCCTATTACCAACTTTTGGAGATATTCGCGCTAAGCGCAAATATCTCCGAAAGCTAACACCTGCCATGAGCAGTTCTTAGCCATGTTATCCAATGGGAGGTGGATAGCATGGCTAAGAGCATTTGCTCGATAATGCATGAATATCGCTGACTTTTCAGCGATATTCATGCATTGCGGCCGTTTTTTATCGCATTTGCGATAAACCTTGCTAATAGCAAGGTTTATCTGCGATAAAAATCGCCGATGTGCGGCGATAGTTTTTGTCTCTAAACAAGTTAGAGACAAACATTATCGCTAGTTGTTGGTAATATGCCCCTAAACATTTACCGCAGCGCTGCAGCGATTTCTTCCGCAAATAAACCTTGGTATAATGAGCTTTAACGCAAATGCGTTAAAACACGTTGCAAAGCATAAGTATCACAAAAAAATCAGGATTATTCATAGATAGCAACCTAATGCTATTAGCCATGTTATCCACCCCCCATTCGATAACATAGCTAAGAACTACTCAGGGGAAGTCTTAGCTTTTAGAAATATTTCCGCTTAGCGCAAATATCTCCAAAAGCTAGTAATAAGACATAACGATGTTAAAGACTATTTTCAGTTGCTAACATCTTGGCAAGCCCACTTTGTATCTCATTAGATATAAATGCAACTGGCATGCAAACTGCGCCCAAAATGTTCACTATCTTTTACTAAGTGTTGCTAACTGGTGTTAGCAGCAGCTAGGTAATAGAGAGATAATTTTATCTCTGCTTTCTTGACGTTTGAAGCAAAAAAAACACAGATAAACACCTTTCATAATATACCTCTATATTCAATTTGAAGTAGGCGTACGTCTTCACGCAGCAATCACATGCACAGTTTTGAAAGAATATGGCCAAAAAGTCACTGAGTAAAATCTCATAAATGACAGTCAACCACTTTCAATACGCATTACTTCAGAAGAACAGTTCTTTATGATACAGGGCTCTAGAATGACAGACATATCTCGTCTTTATAAAAACCCTTCAGGTTTTTTTAACAGCTGTTAAATGCTTCCATACTCATCACAAACCTGCTCCATCATGAACATTACCTGATCTGTCCTCAGGACCGACAACATTTGTGATGAAGTTGCCGCTGTCCATGCAGAACACTAACATTGTGCTTCCTTAACACGTTCTATTTACTAAGCAGGACCATGACGGAACCACTTTATCATAAACACACTTGAACCATGACTCATAAAAGGAGTACCTCAATCATAACCATGCAAGTCCCACTAAGCCCCCCAGCCCCCTAATCTTGAGTCAGAATTGGAACTGCAACACAGGATTTAAAGTCCTGCAAAGAACACCATGTAACATTTAATACCATATACACCATTGTTTTCATATATCACTTTTCCTAAACTCACTCAGTGAAATATCGCTCATTTTATTTAATCACTTTTAAACCATACCTTCTAACAATGCACCCAATCCTATGTGGAAGTGTTCAATATAAAAGATGACATTGCTTTAAGAAGGATAGAGAAATAAATAACACAATGTTGTAAAAATTTCTTTATTATATATACTAACCTAATAAAAAGAAAAAAAAATTAAATTTCTTATGAAAACGTAGCACCTGTGGAAAGAAATTAAAAATAAAATTATAAAGTATATTATTTATACAAAAAACAATACGAAACAATAAGACAGATGGAAACAAAACTGTCAGATATTATTAATTAAACTTACCTTATAAATATAATATCTGTGGAGGAGAGTAAAAAAAAAATCTGTTATAATACATATTTCTGAATGCAATGTAACAAAATAAGTAAACAACATATTAAATGATTTATTTTTGCTGTCCTCAGAAAACATTGATTTTCACTATCAAGAGTGATTTCAACATTAATCATCATATAACAGCGGGAAAAAAAAGCACAATCAAAATGATTGTGTTTAAAAAACCCATACAAAATCTGCATACATATTATAAATACTTGAAAAAAACATGTCATAAATGTTTTCCTCAAATTCGCAATTTCTTAAGTAAGCACACTACATCTTCCACAGTTACAAAAGTATACCACTTATTTTTCAAGATATCTCAACAAAATCCCGTGCAGCAATCTCCTATAAAAAATATATTTGAAAGACACAGTTTCTTCTCTCATACCTTTCCGCGTGGCCAAATTGTATAAGCTAACTCATTATCTTTTAAATACCTCTCCCAAACACTTACGTCCATATAAGTTTCTAAATAATTCTCAAAAGTACTCATTTTCTTCTCTCATATTTTTCCACGTGGCCAAATTCTATGAGTTAAGTAGTTTTTTTCTGAATTTTTGTAATCTTAGTCTCATCTTTTATTTTCTGTACTTTTACAATCAAAATTTGTACCATATTTTATACCATCAAACATTAAGTAAATTTGTACCTGATGTTATCAATATGCAAAACACAAATTTCATTTATCAATTTGTACACCCTTATTTACATGATATTTCTAAACTAGTAAGTTTCAGATCTTTATAGCATACATATTCCTACAGCAAACCACTGTACTGAAATTTGGGTTCCAAAAATAACAAATAAGAGTTACTTAAAGCAAAAGGCAAACGTTTTTTAAAAGTCAATTATCTATCATTGCAAAATGTCCAGCCAGTAGCACACTTCAAATAAGCCGTATAATGTCCTGATGATGTAGAATGCCCTTCATGATAAATAATGGCTACAGTTACAAATGTTCTTCTAGAAATAGAAACTTGAGAAGCCACAACATTTTTAATTAAAGTGGATAATTTACTCCCATCAGCTCTGCATCGTTGAAACATTAAAATTACATATTGTCCATATCTATGGATAAATAA
Source organism: Lissotriton vulgaris (assembly GCF_964263255.1). Taxonomy (NCBI): domain Eukaryota; kingdom Metazoa; phylum Chordata; class Amphibia; order Caudata; family Salamandridae; genus Lissotriton; species Lissotriton vulgaris. The sequence continues at coordinate 55,393 of NW_028254682.1, read as the reverse complement.
AGTTGATAACATTTCAGACTTGCATTGAGAACAGACCATATTTTGATGCGCATCTTTAACTAGTTTATTAAAAGGCACTTCTTTGCAGTCTGGTAATGTCAAATATAAAAATCTTTCACTGGGTATCTCAGTACTACTTAAAAATGAACAATTATCACACTTATGTTCCCATTTATAAGAAAGCCCAAAAAGACTATCAATATCTACTCCTTCATCTTCCAAAGCTGTAAACATATACATAATAAATTCCTGACAATCTTGCTGTATATTCTGAGAAAACTGATTTACTTCTGCACATATATCTAAATCATTCCTTAATTCCGAAACACTTCCTATTTCATTATCACCACTACTACACGTTTCAAATATAGAATTTAAAGAATGACAAAAAGTATGCTCCTGATTTTCTATAATCTGTTCCTTAACATTTTTCAAAAAGAAAACAACATTAACTACTACATTTGCATAGCAGTTGACACCACACCTATTTTCCAACTTAAATCCAACAATCTCTTCAATACCAACAGTTTTTCTAGAACTACCAACAACAGCTACATCTTTTTTTCGTCGTTTCTGGACTACTTCAGCACATTTGTCCTCATTTTTCCTTTTCTTACCAACTATACGTCTTTCAATTAAAGGATATTGAGGTAAACTTGGAGCATATTCTCTTCTTAACCTATTGTACTCCTTCACACAATTTAAATCTGCACTAATCTTTGTCTCATCATAATCAATTAGATAAAGTCCACATAAAGTTCTAACACGCGACAGAGCAACATACGCCATACCCTCTTTGAATACAGTACTTCCAATATTTACCAAAGCACAATCTACACTTAAACCTTGAGATTTATGTTTAGTCACTGCATATGCCAAACAAATTGGAAATTGCTTACGACGGACATATAAGTCTTTCACAAGCAAAAAACGAGTTGAACATCGACTAATTTGTTGAACTTCCTCAATCCCATCAAATTTTATCCTCAAAAATTCAATCTCATCTCTATTAGTATAATTCACAAAACCAACAACATTACCCATTGCTCCATTTACCAATCCTCTTTCTACATGTAAATTTCTTCTTAAAATTATCCGACAATTTAAACATACATACAGATTTTTCTCTAAACCAGCAGTTTTAGATATAGTTTTTTGAAGAGAATCCAATTTCAATTTCAACTTTTCAGACAAAACAATAGTACTACCTTCATGCTCTATTCTATCTTTAGCTTCCAGTTTCTTAATTTCGTGCTTTTCTAAATTCAACATTTTCTCATTAAAAACTGAACATTCTTTCAGAGTTGGCATCAAGCATATCACTGACTTATCTACAACCTCTTTACTATATATTCTCTCAGGAACATTATCTTCATTAGGAAACAGCTTGGAAAGTAATCGCGTTCGTAGAGTCTGTTTTGCATCTTCAGTTAATTTTCCAATCCTAATATCTTGAAGAATACTTCCATATTTAGTATCCTTTGTCTGTCGCATATTTTGAATCAGTTCAGTATATTTGAAATGTGACCATATATTTACATTTCCAATACTGCCCAGGCACTTTCTGGTCTCCTCATGTGTAACAGTTTCAAATACATGTTGTCCTTTGACAGGAGTCAGCTGCAGTAGATCTCCAAAAACTATGACATGTTTACCTCCAAATAACACATCATACTCTGTCTTAAGTGTCTGTTGCATTCTTAAATGCACAAAAGCAAGCATTAAATTAGAGACCATGCTTACTTCATCAATAATAAGAAGTTTCATTTTTTTAAGGACTCTAGAAACTTCAAAACAAGCTTCTCCAGATAGCTTCTGATATTGTAATTTATTTTCATGTTCAACTGGCAGCATCAGCAAACGATGTAAAGTTACACCTTTTATATTATGTGCTGCCAATCCAGTTGGAGCAGTAACAACACACGACAGTGTTGACTGAGTTTGTTGCTGTAAATATGTAGTAATTCCCTTAATTAGGAAACTTTTACCAGTCCCAGCTTCTCCACTTACATATAATCGAATAGGCTCAAATGACATACATGAGCAATCTTTTCTCTCATGACGAAAGCCATGCTCAATGTGCTCTGTCACTTCATCATATATCTGTCTTTGCTGAACATTAAACTGCTTCTTTAATTCTTCTAAGTCGATAACTTCCTCTTGACCTTGCTGCATTGCGCTTTCCACCTCATCCATGGCGGTGGCTGCTTCATTTTGAATAATTGGTTGTCCCAGTGGATCTTGACTTAATGATGCCGAACTTTGACTATCTTGTGAACTATCTCTAGCAATCTCTGCTGCAATTGTTGCTTCTTGCTCTATTTCGTCATTCAACATTTGGAGATAATTGCTGAAAACAGGACATTCAATACTACTTTTAGATGCGTTGAATGAATCTTCATAACTATCAAACTCTCCAAGTAGTTCTTCTTCTCTACGCCATGGTTTAAAGAGTTGCAAAAGAGCAAAATAGTAAAATTCTCTTTTATCAGGTGTTTGGCAACTCAGTTTCCGATGATTTATCAAATGTCTTTTTCTTTGTTTTACCAGACATCCTTCATGTCCAATTACAGCATGTACACCTTTATCAATATTCTCGGTAACATTTCTCTTAAAAGTATAATTTTGAAGTATTTCATACAGACAAATGTTTTCAAGCAGAGTACTTCTATTTGGATAGTATGTATCCAACATATTTGTTTTCAAAATGTCTGTACTGTTTGGTTCTTTCTGGGCTAAGTACTCAATTTCTTGCACAGGTTTTAGAACACGGTTTCGTGATTCTGCTAGGCCCAAACTCACCCAGAGAATAGTCCTTGACTTCGCATAAAGACTTGCTGATGATAATCTATCACAACATTCATATGCTCCAATTTCTCGATGAGACAGCATCTTCAAACTGTACGTATATAATTTCTTGCTCAGGCTCTTTTCATGAGAAATGTCTTCCCACATCTCCTTCAGTTCTGTCTTTTCAGATTTCGTGATGTAAGACGTTACATATCGAGCCACAGCAATAGAGTTGTCTGCAACATATTGTATGTCCATGTTAGCATTCCACATGGACAAAATGACTGGATTATAGTCATTAATATATTTCGATTCTTCACCTCTTCTTAAATTGTACGTATTTTTAGGTGACCTCCTTCTGATATTATGTCGCAAACATGACATCAAATTGTTCACTCTTCCTTTTGAAAGTACTGGTCGTGCAAATCCAAAGCGACATTTGGTATAAAATTTGCTCTCCGTTTTGAATTTTCGCCGACAATATTTTCCACAGCGATGACTTTGGAAACGTAACACTTTTCCTCTTAAGTCCTTATCAGTGGTACTATTAGGTATGTAACAAGTGGCATACTGTTCAATAAAAGACAGTACAGTCTCATCCGAGTCTATTCCAAATTTTGGAGCATCCTTGATCCATAGTAGCATATGAATATGAGGAGCACCTCTTGCTTGATATTCTTTTCTCCAAAAGAAATCAAGTACTTCACCAAGAGGCGGATTTTTCTTGTTAGTAATGAAAGACATCATAGCTTCAAATCTATGATTAAAATACCTGCAAACATTAACTGGATCTAATGAACACAGTTCTCCAGGTGTCTTGTAGTTTATATTTTCTATATTTGCATTCGACTCCCGAAGAAATTCAATTAAATCTTCCCAAGCATACTCTGCACAGCTTAGAGTTAAAAACCATGTTGGTGCTCCTAAGTTCCTAAGCATACACTTTAAATCTCCATGACGACGGTACCAATACTCATTAGTACCCCGCTGACAAGCCATTAAATTAATTAAATGAGAATCCAAAACACTATCTTTCTGATGCACTCTATCCATAAATTCCTTTGCTGAAATATTTTGCAGATGTACACCACTTTTTAAGATATGATTTACTGCATCAGACAAACCAGATAAGTCACTCTCAAACAAAAGATGAAACAGATATGGAATACATTGGCGAAACCTTGGATCTTCTGCATATAATCTAGTTGTCCGGTACTCAGATGCAGGAATCTGCATAGGTCGATCATCATATCGTGTACCTTCACCTGTAGGAAATAACTGTGGGAAACAACGACCTTCCAAACTTTCTTCCCAGACACTAATAGGATTTCCTTTCGCCGTTCTCATCTGAAATAATTCAATAGCATTCCCTATTGTTTCTTTGGAATGCAATGGATGAACACTGTAATGTTCATAAATTTCTTCAGATCTAGATACATCAACTTTTTCAATTTGTCCACTACACAAATCACTATCCTCTTCTTCACTTACATCTTCTTGTTCTACGTATATATCTTTGTAATACTTATTATTTTGCACTAAATACAACGTTGCCTTTTTCACTTTCCTAACATCCACTAAATCTTGCCAGATTTTCTTACTCTTTGTGGGTACACCATTCACTAGAATAACTAGAGGTTCCTCTTCTACATTTTCAACACCAATTGTTTCCATATTTTTTTTAAGATCAAGAGGCAAATACACAACTCTACCCTTTAATCCTCTTAGTAAATCTGAAGGATTTAATTTACCAGTCTTAGGCTCCATTCGAACAATAGCCTGAAAAGGATGTACACATTGAATCAGAATTGTCTCATAAGTATTTAAATTCATCAATTCAGATGGAATATTTACCAACTCTAAATTATTGTGAACAGCTCTAGCAGGCATTTTATTTTCATCTAATTTATTATAACAATATTTACAAAGACGTTGCTCAAAACCCAAATCAAAATAGTTTTCCACCAACAAATAAGTTGCAAAATCTTTCCATTGACCATTACTTTCATCTTCACTTTTTAAATATAAATCAACTAACCTCGTTTGACTTTTGTAATGAATTCGTCGACAACAGACACAAGAAAAATTTGGTTTCTCACCTGTAATTACCTTAAACTTTATTATTTCTTGTTCAAAGTTTTCAATATTTACATTCCCAACATTTTCAAACACATTTCCTTCTATAATTACATCACCTTCTACATTATCTTCCTCGGGACCAAAATAACTTACCTCAATTTCTGCACAAATCTTCTTAACATCTAATTCACATCCATACAAAAGAGCACTATTTAACTGTTTAAGTTTAAGTGCTGGACTTTTTGCATAGTACAACTTTCTCACTAATTTTCTCATTTTAGTGTGATGCACTGCTAACATCCGGAAGTGATGAAATACACTCTGACATATTTTTTTAGAGAGACAAGCCAGAGAATGGCCTTGCAGACCTATTTTCTCACGTACTCTGCATTCATCTAATTCTTGCAACATTTTAATTTTTTTCTTTAGACTTTCTTTAGTGTACTTACGTAAGAAATTGCGAAAGAAATCAATTGAATCCTGTCGTACACTACAAATGCTACTACAATTCCAACTGTAAACAGGAGCATTAGGACGTCCCTCTAAAGCTTCTCTAACCATAACATCTTCTGCATTTCTAACAACAATTTTCTCTTTCTCAATAACACAACCATCCTTCACCTCATACGCTCGACCAGTGGTGTCAACTGCATGCAACAGATCGTTACTTTGAAAGTAACTCTCTTCATTAAAAAATGGCTCAGAAGTTGAAGTATGCATCCACTTCCCAGAAAACACTTTACAAAAATTAGTCCTATTTATATGTCTCTTCCATTTACTTTTACTTTTGAAAACTCGAATCGCCTTATTTAAAATATTTATTCTATTAAGTATTAAAATAAATAACTTTCGTTTTGTCTCAAATGCGCGCTCAACAAAAGCCTCTATATATAGTTTTTTTTTAAGAAAAACAGATCGTTTTTTAGAAACTGTTTCCTTTTGTAATAAATTCGCAACGACTCTGTTGTAAAACATACGCTTCCTGATTTGACTAAATTGATTGATCCGGGTTTTACTGTACTGACTTTCATCTTTCCTAATTGCACTAATAGTACTTTGTTTAACTCCAGATGTCTTTTTAGATGATGAAATCCTTTTCTCCTTCTGAACTTCTACATTTACATTTTTCCTTCCCAAAATACTTTTCACAAACTTTTTAGTTTGCTTACCAGGAATACTCTTCTTTGTATCCGTCCTCTCAGTCTTTGAAAATAATTCTGTAGTTTTCTTCTTTAAACTGTACGTCCGTTTGTAGAGTTTCTTTTTTTCAATTCTAGTCGGCATCTTAATTTAAAATTTTGATGAGATTGTGAACCTATAAGACACAAAAATAACAAATATTATAGTTCAGTACTACCATATACCATACAAATTAAAACCACACATTCATTTTTTTATAAAATACACATAATAACAGAAAATCTCTGAACAAAGTAGTAAATCCTGTAGTGAATTTTCCTTGTAAATTTATCCCACTATATATTTCTTTAAACTTCATAGACAATTTAGAAAAAAAATGTTAAAAGCATACAAACAGTACACTTTTTTCAAAAACTATCTGTCATCATAAGTGTTTTAATCTTTTTTTCTACAATCTCTTTTACACTTCATGAGAACATATCTTATCACTCTCATGAAGCACTTCATCGACGGGGGCGTGGCTAAGCACGCAATGGCGAAGGACGCGTTAGGGTAGAGCTCCGTGCCAAGCTCCCCTTCCCTGAGCCGTTTCTCCGCCGAATTTAATCCTAGCCGCCCGAAACTGCTGGCGGACCCTCCCGGAGCTCTCCTCGGCAATCTGGCCGACTTTTGTCTCGGGGCTCCGACGAGGCTGACCCCGACCTATCCTGCGGACCTCCTGCGGGATCCGCTGACACCTGGCCGTCGGGGCGGCTGCGGGAGTCCGAGGCTTGGGCCCAGCTCACAGGCCCTAACTGGTAGGCCACGCCACACTGTCCGTGGCCCCCTGGCCGGCTGCTGCCGCGCTGTGAGCAACCTCCGGTGGCCCGGCGATCGCCTTGAACCGCAGCGGGACTCCAGCGGAGGGCCCGGACCAAGCGGGAAGTGGGCCCCCGGCCCCCACATCGCGGCCGTCGCGCGACTGCTGCCCTGCGAGCTGGCGGGCTCCTTGGACCTCCGGAGGGCACACCTAGGGCACATCTAGGGCAGGCGAGGCGTGGAGATCGACCCCGGAGAGGCGCCGGTGACGTGGCGGCCCGACCAGCGGGGGCCCCTCTCCGAGACACAGCACAGCCATCGGAGCCACCCGGTGAGTCCCTCCTGCGCCCGCCAGCATAGAGGAGCCCACGCGGAGCGACAGCCCGGGCACTGCGGCCCCAAGACCTGCAGCACAGCAGACCGTCCCTCCCCTCGCCTGGACGCCACACCACTGCCGGAGACAGGCTGACCGCCCTCCCCTGGGACGGAGACACACGACGGTGTGCCCCACGCCGGGCCCGCCTGCGGGGCCCCCCCCACGGGGACAATCAATGCCTGAAGGTCGGCGAGGCACACGAGAGGCTGTGACCCGGGCCGGAACCGGTGGTCAGACCCGTTCACGGCGCCTGGACCCCTCGGACTCACGCACAGTGCCGGTCCCCCCGGCCCCCACTACAACTGAGGCGGAGTGACTGGGCCGCGACCCGCTAGCGCCCCGGGGGGCAATCGGCGCGGCCGCGGACCGCCAGGAACGAGCACGGGCGAAGGAGGGGACAGGACCCCCCCGCCTGCGCCGAGGCCCCCGCGCAAGGCCGCCCGCTGGAGGACCCCCCCCCCCTAGGGGACAACACTGACGGCCTAACCAAAGGGACTAGCCAGCACTCGCGGGGCCCCAACCCAGGCACGCAGCGCTTCGGGGGACGCCGTCACTGGAGCAACGCCAGGGGCCGACCCTGCAGGTCAGGCGCCACCAGCACATGTCCGGGGGAGTGCGGACCCGCACCGGGACCGGAGGGGCCCCGCCGAAGGGGAAGACGGACAAGCGGATACACAAAATGGCCGCCGAGCAACTGGCTGCGAGGCTTGACAGCGTGCTGGCAGCGGTGGAACGGATGGAGCAGTCCCTCCAGCAAACTAGAACCTCCCTGGAGTCCAAAATTGACGGGGTCGCAGTGGACCTGACCCTCCTGCGTGATGACCATAGGAAATTGTCCGACCGCACCAAGACCCTGGAAGGCGCAGTGAAGGAGATCGAGCCCAGAGTCACCCAGACTGACAGACACGTACAGGACCTCCTGAACAGAGTGGAGTTCCTGGAGGACAGGGCTGAGGACGCGGAAGGGAGGGTGAGACGCAACAACATTAGACTTGTGGGGGTTCCGGAGAAATGGGAAGGGAACCGCCCGGCCGAACATGTGGAAGAATGGCTACGGACACTTTTGCCCGAAGGCTCGCTGTCACCGCACTTCGTCGTGGAGCGCGCACATCGGGTGCCAACGAGACCCTATACCACCGGCGCCAACCCGAGGCCGCTGCTCTTCAGGATACTGAACTACAGGGACAGAGACACGGTGCTGCGTGAGGCACGGCGATTGGGCGAGGTGCGCATAGACAACGCGTCGATCATGTTCTTCCCCGACTACACCATCCAGGTGCAGCGCCAGAGGCACGACTTCATGGCAGTGAAGAGGAGACTGCGCACCGCGGGCCTCAAGTACTCCCTGCTATTCCCTGCCAAGCTGAGAGTGGTGGCGGGAGACAGCACTTACTTCTTCAACACACCCGAGGAGGCCGACGAGTGGCTGGACGGAGGCACGGACACGGCACCGAAACACTCTCGCGGAGGCGAGACAAGGACCAGGCCACGAGCACCGCGACGACGCCGCAGGCACAGGACCCAACAGTCCCAACACACGGAGGAGGGGGCGGGACTCTCCCCCACACAGGACCAGATGCTCCGAGAACAACGCGATGCACTGCAGAAGGTCTCCCAAATAAGCAACTCATCCTCCCACGAGACGGCCCAGGAGGGCGGCCAACAGCCGGTACCCAGCGACGACGACGAGGCCATATACGGGATCCCGAACTCACAGATCTCGGTGGAACTGCCCATCGTCACGCCGCAAACATCAGACCTGATCCACTGACCCTACGGGGGATGTCTGCGTTGGCCTTGCCATGACGAGGGAGGGGTTGGCAGTGGTCGCCTGGACGATGGTGCGCAATCGGCGCCCGCCACTGCTGGGGTCACCCCCCCCCCCCCCCCCCCCCCCCCTGCCAGCTGATCGAACTGTGGACACCTGGAACAGTGAGTAAAGCCCTTATGGCACAAGTGGTAAGCTGGGAGGGCGTTGTAGGGGTGTTCTTTTAGCGCGCATCTGCGCCTGGTCGCACACAAGATGGGCGATTTGGAGCATTGGACCGCAGTGGGCGGCCACTCTTGTCCTGTATTGTAAGGCTCAGGGAAGCGGCCTGCTTCCCCTAAAACTGACTATACATACATCCTGCCGAACTTGTGCTTAGCACACACTACCCCTTGAACAAAGCAAGAATGTTCCTCTCTCTTGAGAGTATGGACGGTGGCCCGTTCCGCCACTGCCCTTTTGGTATTTTAGTGGGGTTAGCCCGCTGTTGGTTGTTGTTCTTTACTGTTTTTTTTCCCTGTCCTTATGTTTTCCCAAACTCTGCTGAGTGTAATGTGGGGGGTGGGAACGGAAGAGCTGGGGGAGCCACTGCTGGGGCCTTTGGTGATGCCGCTGCTATTGGAAGGGTCAGGGGGGAATGTATATTGCTGCAATGTCTGCCATAAAAATATGCACGTGGAACATTAGAGGTATGCACACACCCGCGCGCAGGTACCAAATCTACTCCTACTTGAAGAGGCAGAACGTGCAGGTCGCGCTATTGCAGGAAACACACCTGAGTGGGGCGGAGGTGACAGCGCTGAGGCGGAGATGGAGGGGACAACTGTATGCCACTGAATACTCCTCGTACGCCCGCGGGGCGCTGCTGTGGGTAAAGCCGGGAACTCCCTTCGTAATGTCGGACGTACACATAGATGCGGAGGGGAGGTATGTCCTGGTGAAGGGCCGCATAGACGGGCAACCAGTGGTCCTGGCATCCATTTACGCTCCAAACACGGATCAGGGCGCCTTCCTGGCGCGTATCTCAGGGAAATTAGCGCCCTGGCACGGCGTCCCATGGATCCTGGGGGGCGACTATAACGCGGTACTAGACCCAGTGCTGGACCGTTCGGTCCCGCCGAGGCCAGAGGCGACACCCCAGGGGGCCACGAGGGCACTCACACAGTGGGCGACGCAGTGGGGTCTGAAAGATGCATGGCGTGCGCACAATCCGAACACTAGGGTGTACTCGTACTTCTCGGGAGCACATGCATTACATGTTCGCCTCGACAGATACATGGTGTCAGCGGACATGTTGCCCCATATCACTGACTCACAATACCTGGGTAGGACACACTCCGACCATAACCCCCATACACTGCACATGGCCTGGGAACGCCCGCGCCCGCCAATCCCCACGTGGCGACTGCAACCTGCATTACTGCTAGATGCCCCCTTTAGAGATTCCCTGCAGGCCAGCGTAGCGCAATACTTCGAAGACAACTCAGATACAGCATCCTCCCCGAGAGTAGAGTGGGACGCATTCAAGGTGGTGGTACGGGGACATTGCTTGAGCACCCAGGGGAGCATACGGTGGAAGTTGGAGGAGGACTTGCGCAGGGTGGAGGCGGACCTACTCGGCGGGGAGCAGGAGGCGGTGGAGGGTGCAGGTGACCGGCTGCAGGCGGCCCGGGCGGAACACGAAACGCTACTGGAACGGCTGCGGCACGTCAACTTTGCGGCCCATTCGGCGCGAGTGCACCAGCACGGTGACAAGCCCGGCAGGCTATTGGCCTGGTTAGTCAGGCAGGAGGAACGCACGGAGCCGGTCTCCGTCATCCGCACGGCTGAGGGAGACCTAGTGTACACCCAAAATAGGATACACCAAGCGTTTGTGGGACACTACCGAGCCCTATACAAGTCGCAACTGAGAGTAACTGCGGCCTACATAGCAGAATACCTGTCAGACATCCTGCTGCCCTCCCTTATGGGTCCACAACAGGACGCCCTGGGGGCGCCATTCTCCGCGGACGAAATACGCGAGGCCATCTTCGCACTGTCCAACGGCAAATCACCTGGCCCGGATGGACTGCCCGCCAAATTTTTTAAGGCGTGTTCAGACACGCTGGTTCCGGAGTTGCTCAAGTTGTACAATACAGCAATGGAAGAATCAGCACTCCCAGACTCGCTTAACGAGGCAAACTTGGTCTCGCTGCTGAAGCCGGGCAGAGATGGCGCACTTATGGGGTCCTATAGACCGTTGGCCATGCTAAATACTGATTATAAAATTTTCACCTCACTCCTGGCCCGCCGCCTGGCCCTGGAGGCACCTACTCTGATACACGCCGATCAAAATGGCTTCATGCCGGCGCGGAGCACGTCTCGTAATCTACGCCGCCTCTTCCGGATTCAGGAAGCGGCTCTGACGCATTGGCCTAGATCGGGGTGCCTGGTCCTGGACCTGGAGAAGGCCTTCGATTCGGTAGAATGGCCATACCTGGGAGCCGTGCTGGACAGATTTGAGGTGGGAGATGCATTTGCCGACATGGTCGGTCTGCTCTACCAGGGACCCAGTGTCCGAGTGAGGACGGGAAGGCTGCTGTCGGAGAAGATTGGGGTGCGCAGAGGCACCAGGCAAGGCTGCCCCCTGTCCCCCCTCCTCTTCTCCTTAGCCATCGAACCACTAGCAGCTCTGCTACGGGACAGAGGAGCGGAATGGGGGATCCCATTGGCTGACGGAACGCACATAGTCTCACTCTACGCAGACGACCTGCTGCTTTATGTGCGGGACCTCACTGCGGTGCCAGCCGAGCTATCGGACGTCTTCCAGAACTTCGCAGAGGTCTCGGGCCTCAGGGTCAACTGGGCCAAGTCCGGGGCGTACTCGTTTAGCCGTGATCAGGAGGAATGCGATGTGCATCTTGGAGGGGCCAGGCTCGCTTGGTACCCGACCACGTTTAAATACCTAGGACTGCACATCTATAGAGACCCACAGGACTTACTAGAGGGCAACCTGGTGCGTGCCATTTCTTCTCTGCGAGCCCAGATGTCCTTCTGGAAAACCCTTCCGCTGAACGTGCCCAGCCGCATCGCCCTTACTAAAATGATTGCGCTCCCTAGGCTGCTATACTACTTCGCGAATATCCCCACGTATGTCCCCACGCGGATATTCCGCGATCTGGAATCAATGCTCCGTGGCTTGATCTGGAACACGGGGCGACCTCGAGTGGCGCTGGCTAAACTGTACTCTCCGACCGCGGAGGGAGGATTGGCTGTCCCCAACATGGAGCTGTATTACCTGGCCGCGCAGCTCCAGTGGGTGACGTACTGGCTCAGCGATGCACATCTGGACGATACGGCCACTGCGGACTACCAGTGGACACATCCCCAGACCTGCGCCCTGTTTCACCCTTTGACCAAGGGACCCCGTCCCCTGCCCATGCAGGTGGCCGTGGCCCGCAAATGTTTTCTCCGCAGCCTGAAGCTGACGCACAATACCAGGCCATATGCTCCTGCCCTCCCCCTGCTGGGCACCCCCAGGAGGAGCGGGATGGTTACGCAGCGCAATCTGGACCACTGGGTCGCGGCTGGAGTAGAGACCATGGGTGACCTGTATTCTGACGGAGCCCTGCTCTCATTTGCGGAGTTATCTGACACCACGGGACTCCCGGCCGGGCAGTTCCTACTCCATGCATCGGTGCTGCGGGCATACACTGACTCCTGGGGTGACATCCAGGATGAACCACCGATGCACCACCTGGTCCAATATCTACATGTAATGGGCAGAGGCTCGCACATCACGCATTGGTTGGCGCAGGCGCTTCTTATCCACACGCAAAAACCCACGCAGCAGATTAGGGCTAAATGGGCGGCGCACCGTGGGAGGGATTGGACGGACAAGGAGTGGAACCTAGTACTGGCTAGCCCCGTGAACATCCCCCGCAATTCCCGCTTCCGTGTCATCCAACTATACATCTTGCACCAGGCATACCTAACGCCAGATAGAATAAACAGATACTTTGCAGTCGACACTGCTGTTTGTCCCAGATGTGACCTGTTAGGCGCAGACATCCTGCACATGCTTTGGCACTGCCCAACCCTGACCACGTACTGGGGGGAGGTGACCTCACTCCTGAACCACAGCACGGGCCCGGGCCTGCCGGACACGTGGGAGGCGTGCATCCTCGGCCTCTATAAAAGAACCAAGCTAAACAAAACGCAGGCACGGTTCTGGGATCTGGGCCTCGTTACGGCCAAACGGCTGATTACGCGACACTGGAAGCGGCGGGAACCGCCCACCCCAAAACACTGGTTCGCATCCTTTACCAACTGGGCCGGGGCGGAAGGCACGGCGCTCCGCCAGGAAGAAATAGCGGGCCTGCGGCAGTTCCCGATAGCTCAGCTCTGGGATGGCATCCTGGGGTCCCTGAAGGGGGAGGGCACTGTCAGAGGGCTCACGTAGACTGGGTGAGGCCGGAGGTGGGTCACAGGGGCTAATGCTGTATCGCAGGAATCATCGCAAGCGGCGCCACCCCCCCCCCCCCCCTGACGCAGACAAGAAACAGCCAGCGCGTGAACCTCGGACACGACCCAACACCCACGCAGGCGCCCATCAGTGGCCATTGCCCAGCAGCGCGCCCCAAGCATAACGCTGCTGACATCGCCCCCGCAAGCGCACTCCACCCCCCCCCCCCCACCCACTATCACATATATGTTTACATGTTTGTAGTATCGGACCCCTGCTCACGGACGGTGGCCTCTCTGCCCCCTCGTGTTGGAGAGGGCAGAAGCCGCTGACGGCGCTACGGATGGCGACTGCAGGCGTGGACGCAGATAGGCACACCGGCAGCGAGGCTCCTCCACCTGAATGCCACATGCTCCACTAACAAGACCGGCGACCGATGGCACACCATGGCCCGCAGGGGCCATCCCACTCCAAGTTCAGGCACACTTGCGCGCGCACACCTCTGACCTCCAGTTGCACTGTGACAGCATCGGCAAACAACACACCGTACAGAGGTGGCACCTGCTAACACCGTGCCTGTGGGACAGACTTCGAGTGGGGAAGCCGCGATAGGAACATTGGGACGCACCGATACGAACTGTTTTGTTTAGTTTGCCGATTTCATGGCTCAGTTCTAGAAAAAAAATGAAAAATAAGGCGTCATTTATGGACTTTTCCCTTCTTGACTTAAGAAAATGTGATTATCTTCTCCAAGTCCTAGCACACCGGGGACACAAGGGACGCAATGACATGCCCTTTTTATGATGGCCCACACCCCCACGATTTACCGTTCATTTGCAGCCGGCCCGCAGGGTTGTAGGCTTTGCTATGTGTACTGTACCTTTGAACATTAATAAACGTCTTTAAAAAAAAAAAAAAAAATGAAGCACTTCATCGACGAATATATCAAGAAAACTGTCATCACGAATGCTTTGTTATCATTTTTTTTTAATTCATTTATAAGTTCATAATTTAGAAGAATTTCCAATAATATTTAATCAGGGACTTCTTCAAGTCCATTGTCCTCATCTCCTTCTACCAATTCTAAGTAAGCTGAATCAAAGGATAAGTCCATAAAGTCATTATTTTCATCAGTTTCCTCTTGACAAACCGCATCTAAAATTTCCTCCATTAGTTCATTAATGATGTCAAAATGAATTTGATTGTCTTCTAAGAAATTCTCCATAATTACTTTGTTTTTATTCTTCTGTATCCTTTTAAAAAAATATAAAGACTAAATTATATCTTTTTTCATAACTGTATAACTAAAAAGTACCTTTACTATATTTATTTTTATAATCTCTTACTTATTAACTCTATATATTGTAAGATACCACATTCCTCTTGTTTTGAAAAAGAGATTGGCAACATAACTCTAAACATTGACACTGTGTTTTTTTTAAAATTAAATAATTACTGTTGATAAAAGACATTTCACTGTAAAATGTATTTTTAGATTTTCTACATATTTGAAATATTTATTACCTGTACAATAATTTTTAGAGACCCATTTCTTTTATTTCATCACTACAAAGTACAATATAAATATATGCACCCTAAAGAAAATAATCACACTATACAAACCATTTAATTCACTTTACAGATTACTACTTCCCACAGAGACAGTTCCATTTATATTACAACAGTATACTCACCATGTCAATGTCTTACCATATGCATATGTCATACTTACCATGAACAACCACCTCATAATAAAACTCTACATTAATATTTAAAAAACTGCTTATATATAGTATATTCACAGATATGCAGGAAAATGAGCATTACATTTCGATCCATATCATAATACCTCTCTCTAATTAAAAATGGAACACTGCCAAACATAATACAACAAGATTTGAAAAATAATGAGCACTTCACAAGTATTACTAAAACAAACCTGAAAGAACTATACTCCAATGATTTCTAAATCTCAACTCCTTGCAAAAGATCACATATCCCAAGCTGATTAAAACATAATTTGAACTGTCAATTGGGAACATCTCAAAAAACATATGTACTATAATCTGATAGAACCACATGTGAAAAATTTAAGATAAAATCATGTTCTAAACATTTCAAAAAATATTCTTTATTATTTTCATCACCACCCACAGAAATTGCCAAAGCAAAAAAGAGGAACTCACCTGAAAAAAAGAATATATACTCTCAATATTTCAATTCAAATGGCAGGTTGTTCCTTTCAGGCACCAAACACTCTAAACATCGAAATAATAAAATTTTATTAACTTATTACAAACCTATTTCCTACACAATATACAATCATTATAGCATTGAACAAGCATAAGTAATAAGATTCCCAAAATACTCTCCATTAAAAATAAATACAAAATTTCTCATTTATAAAAGCATTGTGCCACAGATATGTCACTTTTCCTTATGTTAAAATTCATGCACCTACAACAGTAGGCTATGAAAAGTAAAAGGCCAACTCACAAAACAAAAAAAGCCTTATTAATGAAACATTGCGCCGCCACTGCATCACTTTTAGCATGGGAAAAGTGACGCACTAGTGGCGCAAGGCCGTCATAAATAAAGCCCCATGTCCATACAGAAAAACTACAGGACCAGCATTATACACATGCAAGCAATACACTTGCACAGAACCACAAATCAAACATACTCGATGCAAAACTCGCTAATATATGCTACATGTGCCCTAATTAATGTGTAAATTTTAAACGAATTTTTTATAACTATAAACGCCATTTCGCATCTCAACTACTTATTTCCGCCTCACACGCCTCTGCTCCTTTAATTTCCTATAAAATTATGGGGCATATTATCAAAGGGGTTTATCACCGCTTTTTTGGCTTTAAAAGCCAAGAAAGCGGAGATAAAATTATGTCCCTATTACCAAGCTGTCGCTAACACCAGTTAGTGACAGCTAATAGGAGATAGCAACCATTTTGGGCTCCGCTTCACATGTCAGTGATATTTATCACTAATGACATGCAAAGAATGTATGCCAAGATGTTAGCGACTGGAAACAATCCCTAACATCGCTATCTCCTATTACCAACTTTTGGAGATATTCGCGCTAAGCGCAAATATCTCCGAAAGCTAACACCTGCCCTGAGCAGTTCTTAGCCATGTTATCCAATGGGAGGTGGATAACATGGCTAAGAGCATTAGCTCGGTAATGCATGAATATCGCTGACTTTTCAGCGATATTCATGCATTGCGCCCGATTTTTATCGCATTTGCGATAAACCTTGCTAATAGCAAGGTTTATCTGCGATAAAAATCGCCGATGTGCGGCGATAATTTTTGTCTCTAAACAAGTTAGAGACAAAAATTATCGCTAGTTGTTGGTAATATGCCCCTATATTTTTAAAAAACTTTACAGAAAAATATAGGGGCATATTATCAAGCCTGTGCGCTAAAATTATCGCCACTTTATCGGCCGAAAACGGCCGATAAAGCGGCGATAATGGGCTTGATAATATGCTCTGTGGAATTCCAATCGAAGCACATGTTAGATGTGAAGACATCTAACATGGGCTTCGATTGGAATTCCACAGAGCATATTATCAAGCCCATTATCGCCGCTTTATCGGCCGTTTTCGGCCGATAAAGCGGCGATAATTTTAGCGCACAGGCTTGATAATATGCCCCCTAGTCTTTCAACAAAATTTCAATTATTACTAGTGCTGTATTTCAAATGCAATACTGCAACCTTCAAAAGATATCTCAATACAGTAGTTCTCCTCAATAGTGATTTGCGCAGCATCCAACAGATTACATACATGCACCTCTCGCCATTTTGTCACTTTTGGCGCCTTTTTTTTCCCCCTCACATACATTCACCTCTCGCCATTTTGTCGCTTTTGGCGCCTTTTTTTTCCCCTCACATACATTCACCTCTCGCCATTTTGTCGCTTTCGGCGCCTTTTTTTTCCCCTCACATACATGCACCTCTTGCCATTTTGTCGCTTTTGGCGCCTTTTTTTCGCCTCACACAGTAACATAACACAAACTTGATAGTGCTTCGTATGTAGACAGCTGATTCATAAAGTAATTATGTATAACAACTTGCATTTTTATATATCCTTCCTAAACTAAAAGACCAGACACCTTCTTCCACTTATTAAAATATAATATACTTCCTTATAAGAGTGTACAATGTTTTTTTCCAACTATATTCATTTTTCTTCAACTATAGCGTTTGTATTGCATGTAATTTTTTTACTCATGTTACATAATGATTTGCCTTTAAAACAGTACATTTCCAAATAAACATTTCAAATATTCACGGTTTCTATACTCATGTTACATAATGATTTGCCTTTAAAACAGTATATTTCCAAATAAATATTTCAAATATTCACGGTTTCTCTTTTAATCCATAATCTCAACTGAAATGATTTCATATTGAAAAACTATTCATGGGTTCCACATAACCTTAACTGTAGACACTGAGGACCTTATTTATGAAGACCTTCCGCCGCCGGTGCCTCATTTTTTAAAATAATAAAAAGTGACGCACCGGTGGCGCAAGGTCTTCATAAATAAAATCCTGAATGTTTTCTTTTCTCGACCTCACTTACTGATACTAGAACCTGCAAGCCAATTACGGCCCGTGAACTCTTTCTTAGTAGGTCGCGCACCGTATAGACAGTTATACCACTGTTAACATTTTTTTTTTTACTGTTACCAACCACCGACACAGTTCCGCTTGACTCAGAGTTAATCACTGCTCCCACGCTTCTACAGCCCAGACGCTATGTCGTATTTCTCTCCTTATCACCCTTTCATCTCTACAATAACAAACAGTTCTCCGCCAGCCACCAGAGAACAGACTCAGATGCAGAGGCACCAAAGAGTGAAATACGACATACCCTCTGCTCTGAGAAAGCAACCAAGCGGTACTTGAGAACGAAAACATTCAGTAGCGCTTTAAAACTACCAATACAATTATATAATTATTTTTTGAAAACGTTCCAATCACTTTAATAGGACTATCTGTGTGTGCCTCCACAGCAAACTTCCTCAGGCCGGATTGAAGGCAAACACACAGACAATAAGATAACACAGGGCAACGGAGATGCAAAACAGAAGGGACATGAAGATGGAGTCAAACAGCAGAACTGAGAGAGATATTTTTATGCTCCATTTGCAACCTCAATGTACGAACACATTTACTACACAAATCTCTATACAACCTCATGTTCAAAACTTTTCATGTTATTTCACTCAACCACCTCCCTCACCCCACCAGTGCAAACGACGACCAGAAACCACACTATAATTTTGACGTCTAACAGAAACTTTGTCAATACCTTAATCATTACCACTTTAACCCCCTTCCCCGACCCTCTCGCCCCACCCCCACCAGTGCAGGCCACGGCCATCAACCAGCCTGAAATGTTGTCGACTGACAAAAAGTTTACGAATTCATTAACCATTACCATTTTTTCACAACGGTATCACTAGTAATTTACCATTTCTCTCTCTTTCTGCATTGTCTGTGTCTCTGCTAATATTATTTCTTCATATCCTCAACAACTTCTCTCATTATATATAAACGCTTCAAAATTACAAAACTAATTACTCTATATTAAAAATATTTTTTACTGCGTATTCAACATTTAAATGGAACAAATTACTTTTACAAATACAACACATTACGACAGTCATAAATTAGTTTTCACATGAAAAATCAATGATTGTTTCTGATTAAACTATATTATACGGTACATGACAAAACAAACAGTTACGCACTTACCTTTACCAATGCTTTGACTGATGTAGAACAGTGAAAGTCACAAAACAGATATTCGTTAGCGGAACTCTGAATATTGCTTCTATCACTGCAACCAAAATTCAATGGCACAGATATCCAGTCAATACACACTCATATAACTCTCTTCAACCAATCACATTTACTGACGCAAAATTGTCAAATCAAATTTACATTTCAATTGGTTGTCCTTCACAATATTTTCAGACTCACGTGAGAGACACCCATCACCAACTGCCATCTCCGGCTGTTTCCATGGTAACACCTCATTCTGCACCTTGCTGAAGGCACAGGTCAAAAGTTCATATCTCAACGGCCTACAACAAACTAAGAAGACTGTTTTCCCTCCAGAAACACCTGCCAATCCACAACTCAGTTACATGTCTTTTTTTCACACCCAATATTACTTTTCGTTTAACATAAACATTAACATGCAACATACTCTTCAATCTCCACTTATTATAATCAACCAATCATTTTTATTTTATTAACCACACCCAGCCTCTTCCTTTTTTTTATTTAGAATTTCAACTTGTAACTACCATTCCACTTCCAGAACCGATCGGACGACGACTACAAATTCATTAAAAATGAAGGTCTGTCTAATAGGACACAGTTATATTCACTAGAGTGAAAAAAATGCAGTAAGCAGATACCACATGCAAGACGTCTATAGGAGAGACGGTGTTCATTTCACGAATAAGGGAAACACAATCTTCCTCTGCAACATCAGGCTCTGCATCGATACTTACTTATAAATGCAGAAAACACTCAATTAACACAAGGGCTCTTTTCAAAGGCACTTTATATCTAAGCACTCAAACTTCTAATTTATCTCCATTTTCATACTCTTGTGAATAGGTGTGCGCGAATAGGTGTGCGCGACCGGGTGCGCGCACCCCGTTATTTTTTTCCCGAAAAAAAAAAATATTTTTTTGCGTTTAAGGGCCTTACTACACACCCCGAGAAAACCTACGCAGCAAAACAATCTCTACCTTCTCCCCTTTCCATGTTTCAACACTTTGAAATGAACAATATATTTACTCGCAGTGACAAAATGGCGGACAAAACTTCCTGATTTCCTTCGAATCGAACGTTAACAGACGTCACGCAGCCAAAAAAAATTCCGCTCACGCCCAGCCACTTGGGTGCGCGCACGTGTGCGCGCCTATAGATATATAATTGACTTTAACTTTCATTTTCTCAACAACTACTGAACGGATTTACACCATTCCAAAAAAAGCGTAATCTGCGAACAAGACTCTACAGTTTTGCCAAATTTCTTATAAATCCATTCAGCCGTTCGACCTGTAGCCGAGTCTAAAGGTCCTATGGAAAATAACATGGAGAAAACACGTTTTGGGACCCCCCTTATATCTCAGCCCCCACTTGACCAATCCCCCCCAAACTTTCAGGGAAGGAGCGCAGCGGACCAAGCCATCTTCTTTGAGAAATTCACAAACATTCATCCACCAGTGCCAAAGTTATTCCAAATAGAATGTTGAGGATTTCCTATGGAAAACAATCCTAACTATAACTACCTACTGGCGACCGCCAGTAGGTAATATATATATATATATATATTTATATATATATATATATATATATATATATATATATATATATATATATATATATATATATACATATATATATATATATATATATATATATATATATATATATATATATATATATTCACAGAAAAAACCATAGGTTATAGTGGATATATAGTTAGGAATTTGCATTTACAAAACCTTGAAAATTCAATGAAAAAACCATTGGTTTTAGGCCATATATAGTTAGGGATTTGCATTTACAAAACCTTATTTTACTCGCATAAAACCATTGAAATTCCATATATAGTTATAAGCGCTAACTATATATCGCGCACCCGCAATCCACTGCTGATGATGTCACATATTACATCATTCATGACATGGTTAGTGACATCACTGATGACATCACTGATGACATCTCAAATGACATCACTGATGACATCACTGATGACAACATGCAGTGACTGTATGTTTCTGTAAAGTTAAAATATCTCTTACATATTGAAGAATGAGTGGATATATAAGTGTCTGGATGAAGGATTTAGTAGGTGCATGACTGACTGTATGAGTGAGTGATTAAATGTGTCTCACTGAGTGCATGGGTTAGTGACTAAACTGTCTTAATTTGTGCA
This sequence comes from Lissotriton vulgaris, assembly GCF_964263255.1. NCBI lineage: Eukaryota > Metazoa > Chordata > Amphibia > Caudata > Salamandridae > Lissotriton > Lissotriton vulgaris. Next base: position 34,004 of record NW_028254682.1, on the reverse strand, counting down.
TCATTATGTCTGTTGTTCTGTGAACTGTTGCATGTGTTGATAAGTAGCTATATGAGTAACTATATGGGTTATTGATTGGTTGCCCAAGTATTTGTATGGGATACTGAGTGTGTGTGTAGGTGGCTGGGAGGTGTATGACTCTGTGCATAGATGTGTGAGCAGTTGATTCACTAGATGTATGGTTTCAAAAGTGCATGTGGAAACAGCTGTATGGGCGGTTGACTGTGTGCATGAGTGCATTGGAGAGTGAATGGATATCTCAGTGCTACATGTCAAAGTAAGTACATATGTAAAACACAGTACATGTGAGAGTTGACATATATAAATAACTGTGCATAAGAGCCAGTGAATGTGTGAGTGGCTGTATGGATCATTGTGAACTTGTATCAGGGATTGTATAATAGAGTAAATATGTGTTAGTATATGTTTGAATAAGTAAATTTTGTATAACTGTATAGTTGAGGAAATGGAGGTGTGATTGATTCTTTGCATGACTGACTAGGTGTGTGAGTAACTCCATGGATGAGTGACAGTCTGTGAGTGTCTGTTTACACTGATTGTATCTAAGGTTATATTAGAGTCTGAAGAGGTTCATCGTATTATCACATGAATGATATCATCAGTGATGTTATCAGTCAGGTCAAATGAGATGTTTTCAGTGATGTCATCAGTGATGTCATTTGAGATGTCATCAGTGATGTCATCAGTGATGTCACTAACCATGCCATGAATGATGTAATATGTGACATCATCAGCAGTGGATTGCGGGTGCGCGATATATAGTTAGCGCTTATAACTATATATGGAATTTCAATGGTTTTATGCGAGTAAAATAAGGTTTTGTAAATGCAAATCCCTAACTATATATGGCCTAAAACCAATGGTTTTTTCATTGAATTTTCAAGGTTTTGTAAATGCAAATTCCTAACTATATATCCACTATAACCTATGGTTTTTTCTGTGAATTTCATTGGTTTTTTAATAGCAAATATGAAAAGCTTTAAAATGTCAAGTACGTGATAGATAAAAAAAAAATCGTATTTATGCACGCTGATGTGCTTTGAACGCTGCACCCCCCCCCCTCCCCTCTTTTGTCTTAGTAGTACTCTCTCTTTGCAGATAGTGAACGGTAGTTAACGCAAGCCTTTGCCCCCGTTGTAATCCGTCGTGCCTGCTTGTCTCTCCATTTGATTGATTGTTGTCCAAGCATTTACTGTTTTAGAATTGGTTCTCTTTGGATCATTCTCTATTTACAAACAAGCACAAAGTCGCAATACTCTGTTTAGTCTTTGCAGATAGTGAAAAATCGTGTAAAAAAATAAAAGTAATCGAGCAAAATCAGTAGGCCACTAATTGGATCTCTTTTTGACCTCGCTAAAATAGAAATATTAGGAACAACCCTTCATGAGAAATACGAAAATAGTGAGATGAACTGAGCTCCACACCATGAGGGCTGCAAGACAGCTCGGCTCCATCACCCATCCCGCACAAAATAATGACAAACCCTATGCAAATATTAAAAATATAGACAACACACCAGCAAAGAAACAGGGTAAAACATTTTATTAAAAAACTATTTACATAACATTGGTTTATAAGATGATGTCAGTAGTGGACCGATGTGCGAATAGATCGAAAGCAGCACAAGGCTCCAGGATCCGGATGGCAAGCTCCTGGATGTTGGGTGCCATAGTTCAGAGTTCTGAGTTTGAGCCTTTTTCAATGCCTGTGCTTTGTTGAATCAAAATGGCGGCTTGACACAAAGCTGACTCAAGCGTTGCTACTGATGCTAAGCAGACCAAAACTGGTTTTCAGTTTGTACATTTTTCTAGATTTTTCAATCCAAGTTTGGTTGACTTTGTAGAACGATGGCTTCAAATTTTCAACATACGGTGTGGTGGCGCTGACTGGGAGGGGGCGCTTCGCTCCTGCCCCCTCCCCAAGTAAGATTTTCATACGTGAAAGTACGTTAATGGTTTTGGTCCCTGAGTTGCTTCGATGTCACTGCCATTCTCAAATAGCATAAGTTCTGGATGTTGGGTGCCATAGTTAAGAGTTCTGAGCAGTGCTTGTAACACTGTCTGAAGCTTATTTCCACCTACTGCAGCTTCACTATTCTCAAAGTAAGTGAGTGTCGTTTGTGGACCTGACTGCATTAGAAAACAATGTGATATGTTACCTTCCTAAACAGCTTGACGGAGGCCCCTGAGGGGCGGTGTGATGGCCATGGACTCGGATAAGACGCTTGGCTCCGACACCCTCCCCAAGTCTTATAGCACTGGTGTAGCCTGAGATCGCCCCCGACATAGGCGGCCGGCTCCCGGGGTCCGGCGGAACTTTTTGCCTTTTGATGACTCTTCAATTCTGGACCTTGTCCCACAATCCGTTTCACCTGAAGACAAGCTGTAGTGGGGCGCCCCTTTACCGTTTTAGTTGCCATTCCGCCCGCTTTTGCTACACTGTGCCTCTTCCGCCATTCAGCTGTTTACCGCCCGCTCTTGCGACTACAGCGTCTCGCTCACCATGTAGTTGAGTTGCTCCCGCTCTTGCGGTGCAGCGATAGGCGGCTGCCACATGGCTCTCAAAATGGCGGCCGGCTCTTCGGTTTTGGGCCTGGTCCACTAAAATGGCCCTGGGACACATTGCAACTCGGACGCTTCCCTGATAGGGCTTGGGTCCCATTCTCGAAAAGCGTCCCCTCAGCCGTGAAGATTCTACAAAAGTCTTGGGGGCCTCCGACTCCCGCAGGCTTCTGGTGGGGAGCGGCTGCCATGATTGCTCGTGGAATGGCCACGACGGAGCTACGAGATGGTAGTGGTCTCATGCTGACGCCAGCTTTAGTCTGAAACATCCAGAAACACTGTAGACTACCAATTCGATCAGTTCCGGTAGCGCCCCAACATGACCCGGAAGAGAAGAACTTGCCCTCCCCTCTTTGACTGATGGTTCTTGTTGCCTGTCCCCTCTGTTGTCATTTAACAGAACTTTTTTGACTGCTGAAAGGGGTTGTGTTCTGAACGCTGGTTGGTGGAGACATTTTGACTATATTCTTGACCTACGTTGTCGCGTAATGCGTTATATGACACGCCGCGTTAGCGCACCCGGAAGTGATCCGAGGCGCAGCGCGCAGCGCGTAACGTAAGCATAACAGGTCATGTGACTTGTTAATAAAACTTTTCATTGGTTCATTTTACTTTTGTTAATTTAATGATGAAAAGCTTGGTCATATGACCTAAAAATTACGCTTTTTATTGTTTTCGAATATTTTTTTTTCAAACATATGTTATAATATTCCAGGCTAATGTACTTTCCCGGAAAATTTACAACTGTCTTGCAAGTAAAATATATTCCTTTTTCGAGAAAAAGGGCGTTTCTTCCTTCCATGACGGAACCGTTGAGTAAAAGAGATTCGGCCTGCTGTCTTAGTCGCCGATACGCCTGATTATCAGATTCTTATCGATCACTTTATGTTGCAGACATGAAAAACACAACTGCCCTTGACCATTTATCTTTACTGCGTTCCTACATATTATACCTTTTATCCGTCATGTAATTGGACTGCTTTATTTCACTTGCCTTTTACTGATTCGAAAACAGTGACTAAAAGTAAAAACTTTACCAATGTAAATACTACTACCGTGTTTTGTTTTAAAAACCTTTATTGTGAAAATGTCAGTATACAAATACGGGCCTATAACCACGTGGGCCGGCCACGGAGCAAACTGAAATCGTATATGATGAGGAGACATTTACACTGTAGAGGAACGTAACGAGCGGGCCATTAGGTTGCAAGAACTAAGGTGTCTAACAGTTGCGGAATCGGTGGACATACATTTTGTAATTAAAATAGGACAGGGCCACTTACAATAACATTTTCTAGATATACATTTGCGGGCAAGGAGTTACGAGTCCCATTTATACCGGCGCCATTTTGGGCGAGGCCGGGCAGGTCCAAAATATAGTCAAAATGTCTCCACCAACCATCGGCCAGACCAGAACCCCTTTCGGCCCTTTATGCTACAAGATGGTGTCTTCCATTCAGAAAATATTGTTGGCAGCATTTTGAAAGGAAACAGAAATAGCCGTTCTCCTAGTGAGTTTCACATTGTTACATTTAGGAAGAATGTTGAAGAGTAGTATGTGGAAAATCTGAAGCCATTTTTCTACAAACTCTTAATCAGACTTGGATGGAAAAAAAAAACATGAAGAATGTACAAACTGAAAACCAATTTTTGTCTGTATAGCATCAACAGTAACGCTTGAGTCAGCTTTGTGTCAAGCCGCCATTTTCATTCAATCAATAGCGTCCCCCTGCACACATTCAGGGACCTGGTCGTGTCTTCAGATGAAACGGATTGTAGGAAAAGAAGCAGAAAGGAAAAGGCAAAAAGTTCCGCCGGACCTCGGGAGCCGGCCGCCTATGTCATGTGCGACCTTTGGCCACACAAGGGCAATAGTGAAGCTGCAGCAGATGCAAATAAGCTTCAGACAATCTTACAAGCACTGCTCAGAAATCTCAACTGAGGCACTCAACATCCAGGACTTGCCATTCGAATCTTGGCGCCTTGTGCTGGTTCCGACCTATTCACACATCGGTCCTGGATCTCGGCGCGTTCGACTCACTGTACCGCAACAGTGACCGCAATTCAGCTGGACAAGCCGCCATTTTCATTCACTCAATAGCGTCCCCCTACACACATTCAGGGACCTGGTCGTGTCTTCAGATGAAACGGATTGTAGGAAAAGAAGCAGAAAGGAAAAGGAAAAAAGTTCCGCTGAACACCACCTTGGGCAATAGTGAAGCTGCAAAAGGTGCAAATAAGCTTCAGACAGTCTTCAACTTACTCTGATTCTTATAATAAACTTCAGATAGTCTTACAAGCACTGCTCAGAACTCTCAACTGAGGCACTCAACATCCAGGACTTGCCGTTCGGATCTTGGCGCCTTGTGCTGGTTCCGACCTATTCACACATCGGTCCACTACTGACATCACCTCATAAGCCAACGGGGCACCCCACGCCGACTTTCGGCGCAGCATTGTAGGATGGCCACACCAGTGCGGCAACTTGCTGGACACAACATCGGGGCCATCCAGATCTCGGCGCGTTCGACTCACTGTACCGCAACAGTGACCGCAACTCAGCTGGACACGCCGTCTTTCGGCGCAGCATTGTAGGATGGCCACACCAGTGCGGCAATTTGCTGGACACCCCCTCGGTGCCATCCGGATCTCGGCACGTTCGAGTCACTGTACCGCAACAGTGACCGCAATTCAGCTGGACACGCCGTCTTTCGGCGCAGCATTGTAGGATGGCCACACCAGTGCGGCAATTTGCTGGACACCACCTCGGTGCCATCCGGATCTCGGCGCGTTCGAGTCACTGTACCGCAACAGTGACCGCAACTCAGCTGGACACGCCGTCTTTCGGCGCAGCATTGTAGGATGGCCACACCAGTGCGGCAATTTGCTGGACACCACCTCGGTGCCATCCGGATCTCGGCGCGTTGTGCTGCCTTCGGCCTATTCGCACATCGGTCCGCTACTGACGCCGCCTCACGTGCCAACGGATTTTCTACGCTTTTTGTAGCCCTATGCCGCATAACAGGTCATGTGACTTGTTTATAAAACTTTTCATTGGTTCATTTTACTTTTGGTTTCCTAAAGATGGAAGGCTTGGTCATATGACCTAAAAATAACACTTTTCATTGGTTTAGAACATTTTTTTTTCCCAAACGATGAAAGCCCCACCTTGTTTCTGGATCATTCAGACTGAAGCTGGCGTCAGCATGAGAGCACCACCATCTCGTGGCTCCGTCGTGGTCATTCCGCGAGCAATCATGGCAGCCGCTCCCCACCGGAAGCCTGCGGGAGTCGGGGGCCCCCAAAACTTTTGTAGAATCTTCACGGCTGAGGGGACGCTTTTCGAGAATGGAGCCCAAGCCCTAGCAGGCAAGCGTCCGAGTTCCAAGGTGTCCCAGGGCCATTTCAGTGGACCAGGCCCAAAACCGAGGAGCCGTCCGCCATTTTAAGAGCCATGTGGCAGCCGCCTATCGCTGCACTACAAGAGTGGAAGCAACTCAACAACATGGTGAGCGAGACGCTGTAGCCGCAAAAGCGAGCGCAACTCAGCTAGATGGCCGCCACCTGGGGAGGCCCGTTCACGCCGCCTCCCCCACCCCCGGGCCGCCGCACGCCAATTTTCGGAGCAGCATTGTAGGATACCAAAACCAGTGCGGCAGTTTACTGGACATCACCTGGGTGCCTGTCGTACATGTTGTGTCAGCCATGTGACACTGGACACAGTCCCATCAACATCTCAACGCGTTCTGCTGCCTTGGGACTATTCGCACAACAGACCGCTACTGACGAGGCCTCCCCCCGCACCACCCGGGACGCCCCACGCTGTTTTTCTGTGCTGCATTGTAGGATCCCAAAACCAGTGCGGCACCCAGGCGACATCACCTGGGTGCCGTCCAGAACTCTGCACGTTGTGCTGCCTTGGGACTATTCGCACAAAAGACAGCTTCTAACCATTGTTGCTTTTTGTGTTGAAAAATGTTTAAATGTTTTTAGTTTTTGTTCCGTTCGTTATAGTTAATAGTTAATAAAGTTTTATAATCTTACTTTGTTGGAGTGTTATCTATTTTTTTAAAAACGGGTGAATGGGGCCTTGAATCGGGTTATTGTCATGTGTGGGCTTTGGAAGTGTGCTGCTGCAGGATCGGACATTTCAAACTCAAATGCACGTTCTTTTTCTTACCTTTCCGAAGCATGGAGCGCAATAGCAGGCAGAGAAAGGGTGATGCACGTGTTGAACACTACCTGACCTGGCAAGTTGCTGGAAGTGCCCCCCCGCCCGCTCCTGAAAGAGGGCACACACACACCGCCGCCCCGAGTACTTCACAAATCTTTAAAAGACCATGCGCTTGTTCATGAGGCTTAAATGGTTTATCACCTCTTCTAGAACCCCTGCATCGACCCTCTGACGTTTCCTGGAAAAATTACCATGTAACACAATACCAAGCCCTGTCAGCTGAAACCCCCAAGGAATCGTGGGGCATATTATCAAGGGGGTTTATCTCCGCTTTTTTGGCTTTAAAAGCCAAGAAAGCGGAGATAAAAATATCTCCCTATTACCAAGCTGTCGCTAACACCAGTTAGTGACAGCTAAAAGGAGATAGCGACCATCTTGGGCCCCGCTTTGCATGTCAGTGATACTTATCACTAATGACATGCAAAGCAGGCGTGCCAAGATGTTAGCGACTGGAAACAGTCCCTAACATCGCTATCTCCTATTACCAACTTTTGGAGATATTCGCGCTAAGCGCGAATATCTCCAAAATCTAACACCTGCCCTGAGCAGTTCTTAGCCATGTTATCCAATGGGAGGTGGATAACATGGCTAAGAGCATTTGCTCGATAATACATGAATATCGCTGACTTTTCTGCGATAATAGCAAGGTTTATCTGCGATAAAAATCACCGATGTGCGGCGATAATTTTTGTCTCTAAACAAATAAGAGACAAAAATTATCGCTAGTTGTTCGTAATATGCCCCCGAGTTTTTGCTTGCAGAAATCGGGAGGCGGGAGACTAGCACTGAAATCAGTAGTCACACGCCTGAATCGGGAGGGTTGGCATGTCTGAATTCTCTACAGCTGGGGCCATAAACTACATCCGCAGGGGTAGGTGATAGCCTAGGTCCGGCCTGGACAATCGGACACAGAGGAAGAGGAGTGTCAGAGGGTGCGGTAGTGAATAGGGTGAAAGAGAGGTGTCGGGAGGGCACAGGGTGTGATTCTCAGAGAAGAGCAGCGCAGATGGGGGGAAGTATATGGCCCATGCATGAGAGACAGAGCGGGGATGACCAGTGCGTGGGGGAGATGCTTGCGAGGGTGGGAAGCCATGCTGAGGATCGGCGGCGTGCAGAGAGTGGGCCTGGTCAAGGCATCTAAAATGGCTGCCGTGCACGACAAAATTGTGGCATTGGACAAAAAGGCAAGATGGCGCAGACAATGTTTTTCAATAAGGATTCATTTATAACAAAATATTTACTCGCAGTGACAAAATGGTGGTCAACACTTCCTGATTTCCATCGAATCGAACGTTAACAAACGTCACGCAGCAAAAAAAAAAAAAAAAAAAAAAAAAGCTCACGCACAGAGCAGTTTTTAACCATGTTATCCAATGGAAGGTGGATAACACGGCTAAGAGCATTTGCTGGATAATGCATGAATATCGCTGACTTTTCAACGATACTCATGCATTGTGGCCGATGTGCGGCGATAATTTTTATCTCTAAACAATTAAAACGAAGCACAAAATGGCGAATTCCCGTTTCGCTACCAGTTTGCGGCCCAGTTCGCGGCCCGTGAAGCGCTTCTACCGTGAAAAATCATTTTTTTTTTCTTTTCCCCACGGGACCCTTTAATAACCCCAACAACATTCCCAGGGGGTCAAGAGGGGGATACCTTGCCCCCTTTCATTAAATTCCCCTTTCGTTTTTCACCTCTTCTTCTCTCTCGATCCTACCGAGAGACAAGATGGAGGCCGCTCCGGACTGTTTAGAATGTTGACAGACACCGGAGAGCCAATCAGCTTTCTGCACGCAAAGTTCCGAAACGCGAAAAGTAAGCGGACCGGATCGCTGCCCGGAGCGCTGTTACAGATATATATCTTGATTTAAACGTTAATTTCTCAAAATCCACTGAAGCACATATATTGAGACCTAGCAAAGGCACATTGGGCTAACAGTCCCTACAATTTTGCCAAGTTTCGTGCAAATCCATTCAGCCGTTCGAGCTAAAAGTGAGTCCAACCGCCCTATGGAAAACTCAATGCAAAAAACGCGTTTTGGGACCCCCCTTTTTTCTCAGCCCCCCCTTGACGAAACCCCACCAAATTTTCAGGGGCTGCTCAGAAACAAAATGTGCCATTTTTCTGAAAATATCAGCCGATTCCGTCCACAAACGCCAAAGTTATTAGACATAGAATTTTCAGAAATCCCATAGGGAATTAATCCTAACTATATATACCTACTGGCGATAGCCAGTAGGTAATATATATATATTTATATTCAATCACTTAACAAGAGGGTTAGTCTCCGGGATCCGGTTCCCGTAGTCAGGTGGCGTGTTCCACTCGGCTAACCCCCCCGCCGCGTAATGTCAATATTTCCAAGATTATTGTTACGATAAGCAATACACGCACTCAGAAAAGGTACAGCTACTGGATGCTTATTCTCAAGGTAACGCTACGCGTTTCAGCACAAGAGTGCCTTGGTCACACGTTTATATAGTTAGAAATTTGCATTTAAAAAACCTTAGAAATTCAATGAAAAGAACACAGGTTTCATGGATGTTATAGTTACGAATTAGCATTTCAAAAACCATTGAAATTCACGAAACAACCACAGGTTTCAGGGACATTATAGTTAGGAATTATCCTTTAAAAAACCTTTGAAATTCAATGAAAAAAACACAGATTTCATTATAGTTAGGCTGACATTTACTTGTATAAAACCAGAGAAATTCAGCCGTTATAGTTAGTTGAGCTAACTATAACTTGCGTCGCTATTAGCATGTGTATATGAGGAGCACCGATGTCTTGATACTCTTTTTGTCAAAAGAAATCAGTAACTTCCCCAAGAGGAGGAATATTTTTATTGCAGATAAATGACATTATACTTTGAAAGCTATGGTTAAAATACCTGCACACATTTAAGGGATCCAAGTAACAGAGTTCTCCAGATGTCTTCAATTCAGTATTTTTAACATTTGAATTTATTTTTCAAAGAAATTCATGTAAATCACCCCTCTCTTAATCAGTACAGTTAAGTGTTACAGACCTTGTAGGGGTTTCCTAAGTTTCTAAACATACCTTTAAGTTCACCATGACAGGAAAACCAATATTCATTGGTACAACATTGACACGCCATCAAAATAATTAACTGAGATCCAAAATTGTCATCTCTTTGTTGAACTTTGTCCTTGAACTCTTTTGCAGAAACAAGTGGAAGATAAATTCCTGTTTTTAATATGTGTTTCAGTGCATATGAAGGTGCAGACAAATCACTTTCAAACAAAAAATGAAATATATACGGAATGCGCTGTTGAAATCTCGTATCAGTGAACAATCTTGTCGAGCGGTATTCCGAAGCAGGAATCTGTACAGCTCGGTCATCAAATCGTCCACCATCTCAAGTGGGGAACAGCTGCCCATACACTCGTAGCAGTTCCCTTTGCTTCCTTTATTTGAAATAATTTAATAATTGTTGTATCTTGACTCTAATGGTATTGTTGCCCTCTTTGTGGAACCTTGCTATGATGCCATCCTGTAGAATGTTAGGAGTCAAATCTTCAGAGTTGACTGGGCTGAGCAGCCTGCTTCTGGTGGGGTCTACATATGGTCTTGATATCATCTTGTAACTGTCTTGAATAAACCTCTCTGAACCGACCTCTACCTGCGTGGACTTTATCACCACAATTTTTGGCGACGATCCTGAAACAAACCTGCGTCTGTCACCTCATCAAACCTCAAGCAACATTAAGGTACATATCAACTCAGGTTAACCTAAGGCAAGTGGCATTCCTGGCCCCACCAGTGACCTCTACATCAGTTGCCCACAGCATCCTGCTGGTTGTTCCTGTGCATCTGGAGAAGTGCTACTTCAAAAGCTGCCCATCCAGTCTTGGGTGTCTACTCTCCAGAGTCTACGCATTTTGCGCTCTGCCTTCAGTGAGGGTAGGCCTGTTTTACTGTCTTCTGTGCCACACATCAACGTCTACACTGTCTGTCTATCTCAATGCCAGTCCCCCTCAATGTTTCCTGCACTGTTCTACGGTTTTGTGCTTTCTATTGCTACTGCGCCTTGAGTGAGGGTAAGCCTGATGTATTGTGTTCAACTGCCACATATCTACGTCTGCACAACAAGCCTCAACAAGCAAGGTAATTGTCTACCTGAGAATGTGTTTCCTGTACAAAGTCAGGTGTTTCTGTTTTCCACAATCCTATCTTCTGCATGTGCCCTAAGTGCCACGCACGATCAATATCGTTTGGCACAAGTGTACACCTGCACATTGTGAACGTTCATCTACTACAATGTTTATGTGCTCAAGAACCCACGTAATTATTGACTGCCTGCATTTGTGTCTCCCATGTGGACTTAGGTGTTTATGTTTTGTGCAAAATTCATCTCACCAACAACTTTTATGAGGAAATGTTTACTGGCATTATAATTATGGCTCCCGGTTTTATGGTATTTTTTTGTTGACATTTCCATCTGTATTTATCCATATTTATTTTTTTGTCAACTTTATCTGTATTTATTTATATTTATTATCCGTTTTATGGAAAAAATAAAGCTGAAACTGGTATATTTCTACATTTATTTAACCAATAAATATGCTGTCATGCTTGAATACCTGTCAAGTTTCAGAGATATGAACACCCGCAGAAGATAAATCATTAAACTTTTATGAAAATATGCACTTTTCAGTACACTAAAATCCCTTTCTTTTTTAACCCCCCTTAACTATCAATCCACACAGTTATTGGCATGCAGTCATGGCAAAGTGCATTTAGAATCACTCAAAAAGAACCCAATTTCCGTTTTTATCCACATTTAAAAATAAATACAGACAAAAAAATAAATGGATTTCTGTCTGCATTTATCTGTAAAATTCTAAAAAAACAGAAAACAGAGAGGTTTCATTATAATTTACTGCCTGTTCGTATTGTTTTTATTTCAAGTCAGCTCAATACGATTTGGAGATGTTTTCTTTTTCTCCCTGCCTGTCACAAGAGGGTCTCCATCGGTGTGAGGTATATTCAGTTTTTAATTTTCATAGACTCACCTATGGTGAGGCTGGTAAATAGACTCACCTATGGTGAAGCTGGTAAAAAAAAATTGTTGCACAGCGTTTCAAAATTTGGAATTGAGTGCATGCTCCTCACCTCTTTGCATGGAGCAGTTCTTGAGCCTTTCATGACTTTTCCCGTGCTTGGCAGTTCTTTGTGCTGCCGTAGGACGTTTTGCAGCATGTATGTACCGGGTGCCACCCAGGTTGCGTCTCTGGTACGTGCCGCCATCTTTTGGTTGTTACGGTCCTGTATTTTGCCAACCATGTTGTCTTTGACTTATTAAATTATTTACATCTTTACAGCTTTCTCCAGCATTTCAACCTTCACCAGTGTTGCACCATTTTTCTAGTGAGCAAAACGCCTGTCTCTACGTTTCGGCAGTAAGTTCAAGTTCTAAGTCACTGGACACTGGGAGTTCTCAGTTCCTTAATATGTTTCTGGCCTTCTGTTGTGGACAAGATGCTTCAAACCTTTTCTTCACAGGTTCCACTAGACAAAACCCTAACTTCTGTGAATGCCAAAAGTAGTAAGTTCATTCTGTGAATGCCAAAAGTAGTAACTGCATTCTGTGAATACCAAAATAGTAGTAAGTTTAGGATTGAGTCTTAAGTTTATTCTGTGAATCGGGCCCATTGGGTCTTAGTCCCATCTGTTACTTCTTTAATTCCTTATCTTTTTAGGGGTTGCTAAAAAGGGCTATAGTCCTCCCAAACTTCACATAGGTATGTTATTATTAATATTATTCTTATTGTTATTATTGTTATTATTATTATTATTATTATTATTATTATTATTATTATAGTATTATATTGAATATTATATTTACACTGTTGTCTTTTCATTATATACATTATATGTTTCTTTTGTATTGATGATGGTGTTTTACTTGGGTGAGGATTATCCTTTACTTTTCCTCATCTTCTTTGTTTTCTTCCTTCATTTCTGTTCTTTTTGTGATGTTTTCTTCTGAGTTTTCATGTGGATTCAGAGTTTTCCTCTCCTTTTCTGCTGTGCTTTCTTTTTTCTGTGTTTTCCATATTCTGTTGTCCAGGGTTTTGTTGGTTCTTTCCTCTTCTGCCTTCTAACATTCCTGTGCTGGTCAATGGGTGTATTTTGAAGCAGTTGTTTGTGCTTCTCTTTCTTCTCTTCTATGATCATGTTGTTTCTTTCTTTTGCTGTTGTGTGTAGAAGGGAGGATGGTTCCTTTGTTTGGTATATTTTGGATTTCCTCTCTTCTTTTGATTGTTTCTTTATGCTGCTTTTCTCTTCAATTGTTTTTTGTTTCTGCTTTTCTTGGCGTATGGTTTTCTCAGCTTCTGATCATTTTGGTTCTTCTTTCTTGTTCCCTCATTGTTTTTTTTTAATAAATAGAAGAAAGGGGGCTATTTTGTATCTTAACTCTAATGTTATTCTTGACCTGTGTGTGGAACCTTGCTATGATGTCATCCTACAGAATGTTAGTAGTCAAATCGTCACAGTTGACTGGACTGAGCAGCCTGCTGGCTGCTCCTGATGGGGTCTTGATATGGTCTTGTAACTATCTTTAATAAACCTCTTTGAAACACCTCTACCTGTTTGGACTTGATCACCGCAATGATGTTTCCAATCATTTACTTCAAATGAGGAGGATGTATAGTATACATATGTATGGGTGAGGTCCCCTGCTCTTTTAAGCAGGCAGAGGTGGTGGCTATCCTAAAGAAACCCTCAGCAGACCCTTCGATTATGAGCAATGTTCGCCCTATATCTCTTCTTCCCTTCCTCAGTAAGGTGCTGGAGTCACATGTCACCAACACCCTCAGCTCCTTTATTGAGGAATCTGGTTTTCTGGACTCCCAGCAGGCCGGGTTTAGACCTGCGCATTCCACAAAGGCTGTTATACTATCTGTTATGGAGGTATTGCGCAGAGGGGCCGACGCTAACATCTGTCAGGCCCTGGTACTGCTGGATTTGTCGGCCGCCTTTGACACGGTCAACCATGGTATCCTTGTCGACCGTGTCAGAGAGGCCGGCATCCGGGGCACTGCCCTCGACTGGGTCCACTCTTTCCTGTCTGACCGCAAACAAGCGGTCAGGCTGTCCCAGTTTTCAGCCGACCAGGTTGGGCTAACCTGTGGCGTCCCCCAGGGCTCTTCCCTATCCCCACTCCTTTTTAATTTATACCTGGCTCCCCTGATCCGCTCCCTCCGTAGCCTGAATGTCACCGCGTTTAATTACGCGGATGACATCCAACTGGTCTTTACCATCGACCCCTCGGATCAGTCAATTTCCACTTTCCAAACTACCCTCTGTTTCATTAGTGATTGGATGAGCTCAAACCATCTCAAGCTCAACCCCGACAAGACCGAACTGGTTCTTGTCGGGGGATCCTCTAACCCTTGGCAACCTTCCTTCTGGCCGACAAGACTGGGCAGTCCCCCTCGCCCAGTCAACTCAGCAAAACGTCTGGGGGTCATTATCAGCAGTGACCTCTCAATGAAGTCCCAGATCAGTGCGGTAGTGTCTTCCAGTCATTTCGAGCTCAGGAAGATCCGTAAAATCTCTCGCCTCCTCACCACCGAGGCCCTCACTCTGGCTCTGCTTGCGCTAGTCATTTCACGAATTGACTACGCAAACGCGCTCTATGTAGGCATTCCTGACTACCAAGCCAAGAGACTGCAGCTGATCCAAAACCAGGCCGCCGCCTCATTTTTCACCAACCCAGACATCATCATGTCCGTCCCCTCTTAAAAAGTTTACAATGGCTTCCGGTCACTGCACGCTGCAAGTTTAAACTAGGCTGCATAATTTTCAAATCCCTTGCAGGGGGAGGCCCCTCATTTATCTCCTCCCTTCTTCACCCCTTTGTTCCTTCTCGTAGCCTTCGTTCGTCTCAGCTGGCCTTACTGACAGTCCCCAGATTCAAGAGGAAGAAACACGGTGGCCTCAGGTTTTCTTTCCTAGCTCCTTCCTTCTGGAACGCCCTCCCCCTCTCTCTAAGGTTACCTTCCCCCTACACCAGGTTCAGATCTCTCCTTAAAACCTTTTTGTTTACTGAAGCCTACAATTAGCCCTCTATCCCCTTTCTTTTCTGTTCTCTCCACACAAGTGCCAAGAAACCTTCAGGTGTTAGTCGCGCTCTACAAGAACCTTTCACATCAATGTTTATAATCTCTTCACTCCTAGACTTGTACACTTTTTCTATTTTTCTATTTAGCCGCTTGAAATTTTTGTTTAATCCTCAAAGCATATTGGAAAGGGGCGACCAATCGGTCCCCCCGAACGTATGGTGGAGTACCCCGATCCCCCCGGGAAGCCATTTTTGGCGGGAGGCGCGTCTCGGCTGGTATGCCCGAAGCGGCGTAGCCGGGGCGCGCTTTTTCCCGCCCAAGAGTGGGTTGTCCTAGACACCGAAGCTGTCCGCCACGCCCCGGGAGGCGGGAGGAGGCGGGTTCACGCCCGCCCAGAGAAGAATAAAAGGAGCCGCAAGCCATGGAAGCATCCTCTTGTTCCTGTGCTCTGAAGCTGCACCTCCTCGCTGCACGTGAGCTCGAGACGGAACGAAGAGCCATTTTTTGAAATTTGTAATTTCTCTCTGTTTCTCTCCTAGCGCTACAAATCATGCCGGGCAAGAGAGTCGCAAAGAAGGTCAGCACCGACCAGATGCTCCGGATGTTGATGAAGGACATGGCAGAGATGAAAAGGAAAATGGCGGCCAGGGACGGTGCGGGAAGGCCAAAGAGACCCAATCCGACGGAGGCCCCGGCCGGCAGAAGGAAGAGGGCCAGGAATGGGTCGAACAAAGACGAGGCCCCAGTTCCGGAGGCTCCCCCGATGAGCCCTCCTAGACCAGCGGAGATTCCCGCGCCGGCTCCTGCTGAGGGTCAGCAGATCCCCGTTGTGGTTACCCCAGTGGACGAAGGGGACATGCCCCCGGAATTGGCCGCTCAATTGGCGGCATGGCTGGGTAATAGCAGCGGGCGTCCCGCGGTCCCGGGGGACACGGCTGAGGAAGCCAAGCAATTAATGAGGCAGTTACGGCAGTCTCGAGAGGCCGCGAAACCTCCTTGTCCTTTTATTTCCCCGCAGGCTCCAGTAGAGCAACCCGCAGCAGGCACAAGTTCGGCAACAACAGTCACAGCTTCTAGCTCAGGTAAGCAGCTAATGCCGATTGCGGGGAAGGGGTCGGTACCCTCGAGAAGGGAGAGATTGGCTCAGCATATTCCGATGGAGTTAAAAGAACGGATATGGGCTGAGAAATATGTAAACATGTTCTCCTTATTAACCGACCACTACGAGATCGAGCATGTGAAAGTTCTGAAGGAACTCATGCATCCGAGTGTTTGGCGCGCAAAAATGGCCGCCTTTAGAGTCGATGAGACGATAGGTAACTGGGGTAGAGCATTTAGCATATTCACTTCGATTATGGGGGAACGGAGACCAGATTTGTTGACCGAGTTACCTGTGTACCAGTCACGTATTATGGAATTTTCGCAGACATATGGGGGCAATGAGTGGTTTTGTTATGATAATATCTTTCGTAAGTCCAAAGAGTTTGATGCATCTCTGACGTGGGATTGTTATGACTCCATTTCTTGGCAAAGGATGGAACAATCAGGCATGCTGAAGGCGCCATTGTTGGGGGGCGGCGGGGGTGAACTTTCCCGCCAATCATCCGGGGCGCCCTTTAGGACGGGAGCAAGTAACGAGCATCACCCAAAGCCGAACGGCAATACAGGTAAAAAAGGGGTAGGCTGGAACTTTAACAAGGGAAAGTGTACGAGGCCCCACGGGTCATGCAAGTTTAGACATGAATGTGGGGGGTGTGGACAGTCTTCGCATCCCGAGACCATGTGCAGAGCCAAAACTGGTGATAACGGCAGTAGGGGAAGCGCCAAACAGGTCTGACATAGTCCGAGGGGCGGCTTTACCTACACCGGTGGATACCATGGCAATGATTCCTTGGCTCAGCGAATACCCTGATCATGTCTCCGCTGGGGTGCTGCGAGACGGGTTTTCTTACGGTTTCCGCATCCCGGTGGGGAATTTTCAGGGTAAAGCACAATGTAGGAACCAACTTTCGGTCCTGCATAATACGGCAGTGGTGCAAGCAAAGATTGGGAAAGAAGTAGCCCGGGGTCGGGTGGCAGGACCATTCAACGCGCCACCAGTTCCTAATTTTGTTTGTTCGCCATTGGGAGTGGTCCCCAAGAAGGACCCGGGTGAGTTTAGACTAATACATAATTTGTCAGCCCCGAGGGATTTGTCAGTTAATGATGCAATAGACCCAGAGCTTTGTTCGGTGCGGTAAGCATCCTTCGACGATGCGGTCGCCATGTTGAATCGCCTGGGGCCAGGAGCGCTGATGGCCAAATCTGACATTGAGTCCGCGTTCCGGTTGCTCCCGGTACACCCGGACGATCAGCGTCTTCTGGGCTTCATGTTTCAGGGGCGCTATTACATGGATAAATGTATGCCAATGGGCTGTTCCATATCGTGTGCTTATTTTGAAAAATTCAGTTGTTTTCTGCAATGGGCATTCACAAGGATTACGGGTTTTCAACATGTCATGCATTATCTAGACGATTTCCTGTTTCTGGGGGCAGCCAGGGACACGGAATGTGCACAGGCACTTAAAGAATTTTGTGATTTGATGAGTCTGTTCGGTGTGCCATTGGCACCAGGTAAGACTGTGGGGCCCTCAACTTCCCTCGAGTTTCTTGGAATAGAGCTCGATTCCGAAGAAGGTTGCTTCCGCTTGCCAGTAGAAAAGGTGCGGAAATTCAGGGCTTCGCTTGAAGCATGTATTAGAGAAACTAAGGTGAACTTGCATCAATTGCAGCAGACTGTGGGCCAGTTGAATTTTGCCCTTAGGATAATGCCGATGGCCTGCCCCTTTTCCCGCTCGATTGCACAAGCCATGGTCGGTCTTAAGGAGGGGCATCACCGCACGAGACTCTCGGCCGAGATTCGTCAGGACATGCGCATTTGGTTGGCATTCTTGGCGGATTTCAATGGTCGGGTTGTCTGGACGAAGCCGGCGGTGTCTTCCGAAGAGTTGGGGCTGTGGACAGATTCGGCAGGGAGTATAGGCTTTGGCGCCATATTTGGCAATCACTGGTCGGCTCAAAAGTGGCCGTCATGGTGGCACGAGAGTGGGCTAACAAGTAACATTGCCTTTCTCGAACTGTTCCCTATTCTGGTGGCCTTGAGAACATGGCCTGAGGGGTTTAGGGATCACTCTGTGGTGTTCTGGTCTGATAACATGACCGTGGTTGAGTGTATCAATAGTCAGGCAGCACGATGCAAATGGGTTTTGAGGTTGCTCAAGGAAATTGTTTTACTAAGTATGCAATTGAACGTGCTCTTTAGAGCGAGGCATGTGCCAGGAGTGCTGAATCAGGCTGCTGATGCGCTTTCTCGTTTCCGTATGCAGGCCTTCTGGGGTTTTCTGCCCACAGCGGACCCGGTAGCGGCACCATTTCCCGAAGCTCTCTGGTCTCTCGGTGCCCCGAACTACAAAACCTCGTGGGAGAGAGTTTAGCACCCAGGACAAGGAAGGCATATGAAGGGGCGTTCCGTTCCTATTTGTCCTTTTTGGGTTCAGCTAGGGGAGAGCATTGGGGTCAGGAAGAATTTGTCATAGAGTTTTTACTGTCTCTACGCAGGGCAGGTAAATCGGTGGCCACGGCCCTGAGGCATCGGGCTGCCATTTCCTTTATGGCGCGGGCTCATGGGATCCAGGACCCTACAGCGTCTTTTGTGGTACAGAAAGCGCTGCGCGGGTGGCAACGCCTTGAGGGTCGCAGAGTAGATGTTAGGCACCCGATAGGTCTGGATAGGTTGGCCCTATTACTGTCCGTACTTCCTGCTACTTGTTCATCCCAGACGGAAACAGTGTTATTCCGGGCCGCTTTTTCATTAGCATTTCATGGGGCTATGCGGGTAAGCGAACTGGTGGCAAAGAATAAGCAGGATACGGGGGGTGGACTGTGCCGAGAGCACGTTCAGGTAAAGGGGGAGACAATGATTGTCTTGTTTGTCAGGTCCAAAACCGATCAAGGCGCGATCGGGGATAGTGTAGTAGTCCAGCGGATCCCCGGGTCTCCCATGTGCCCGGTTGCATGTGTCGAGGAATATTTGGCGCAAAGGGCGGCATCATGGGGAGGGACCTTGCTGAGACATGCAGATGCCACCCCACTGACGAGGTTTCAGTTCCAGCGGGTGCTTGCAATGGCAATCTCGGCTGCGGGCCTGAACCCGGGCGAGTTTGGGACCCATTCCTTTCGGATAGGGGCTGCTACAGAGGCTACAGCCAGGGGTCTGAGTGTTGAAAAAGTGAAACAGTTGGGGTGTTGGTCCTCGAATTGTTACAAAAGATATGTGCGATTGCACATGTTGTGAAGCTGATATCATGTACTCACGCTTCTTGTTTTGTTTGGTTACAGTGTCGCAAACCTACGAGGCGGGGCGGACTGTGCAGTCGGCCCGACACCTGGGAACCAGCGGTCAGAGATCACCGGCTGATGAAAAAGTGGTGTGGGGCGTGGGCCACTCATACGTGAGGCGTGCCGGGGTCGTATTCAAAGCAGGTGACATGATTCACACAGCTGGGGAATACGGGTACAGGGTGACCTTCTACGGAAGGGGCGGGCTCTGTATTGACCACTTTCGATCTTTTCTTGAGGGTTTGTTAGGGCGGACAAGGTCACCGCCAGCTATAATCATAGTACATCTTGGGGGCAATGATTTGGTGACCACTGGTAGACGACTGCTTCTCGAGGCGATACTATCCACAGTAAGTTGGTTGGCGAGGAGGGTTCCAGGGTGCACAATTGCATGGTCCCATATGATTCCACGAAAGGTGTGGCGGGGGGCTAATTCAGTGTCTGCTATAAATCATTCTGTGAAAAAGATTAATAACAAGCTTGGTAGACTGTTCCGCACCAGTACATTGCATTCAATTCCTCATGGTTGTATCAGGGGAGACAGTATGTATCTGGAGGATGGGGTCCATTTGTCCCGGGTGGGGAATTCTTTACTCATAGGAGACCTCGTAGCCTGGTTAAGGAGTTTGCAGCATGACCTTTAGGTAGGAGTTTGTGGGGGGTCCGGATAGCCGGTCAACTATCCGGCCTGTGGCGGTAAGGTCATGATCGGTGAGCAGTCATTGGAAGTTCCCTGGGGGGGGGCGTCACCCATTACGGATGGGAGCGCCCGGGGGGAGGTGGCCATTGGCCCCTCAACGGGGAGGCGGTCCCTTCTAAAGGACGGGACGCCTAAAGGAAAGGGAAGGCGGTCAAGGCCCCTCCCTGGATAGGAGGGGCTACGGGCCCCTCCTGGGAATTTCCCGGGGCCAGGACATCTGCGACGGCAGATGTGGTAAGTTGTGTAAGGTGGGGAGGGGGGTCTACGCTACCTTCTAGACACCTCACACGAGTCCTCGGACGACCACGTACATGGCGTCGAGTTAACAGGGGCCCCCGTCAAGACAAGGGAAATTGGTATGGCACACGAGGTACAGTCCTCTGTGCGGCCGCCCCTCACAAGTGAGGGGGGAGTTCTGGTTTAGGGATCTGACACCGGTTACGACCTTGCCGTTGGCCCTTAACGTTAGGATGTACAATTTCAATTTGAAATGCATTTTTGTAAGGATGTTAGTATCGGCTAGGAGAACCTGTGTATTAGATATATGTTAAGGTTAGCCAAACATCGTAATGTGGATATGAAATTGTACATGATATGAAACTGTTATTTTAATGTTTTGATTTTGTTTCATATTTTAATAAATACGGCCGGGAAGGGTAACTCCCTTCCCGCCTTCCAAAAGTTCAAGAACTGTTTCCGGTTTCCCAATTCTTGGGGATTGTGTTGAGAGGGGGTGGCGGGTATCTCAGCCATATACCTGTTCATCAACATTTATATACTTATAATAAATATTATTCTGTACCAGATATAATGTAGCCTTTTGAAGTTTATTTACATCTACAAAGTCTTGCCAATTTTGCGACTATTTGTTGGTACACCATTTACTAGAATAACTACAGGCTCATTTTCATCCCAATCCACACCAACAGTTTCAATATTTTTCTTAAAATCTAAAGGTAGGTACACAACTCTTCCTTTCAGACCTCTTTGTAAATCTGTTGGTGGCAGCTTACCTGTTTTAGGCTCCATACAAACTATAGACCAAAATGGGTGTACAGATTGAATAATAATAGATTCATATGCATTCAAATATGGTACTTCCTGAGGAATAGTTACCAACTCTAATTTGTTATGTACTGATCCAGCTGGCATTTTGTTCTCTTCTATTTCGTTGTAATGATCTTTACAAATAACATCATCAGTAGCCAACTAGTCAAGTCCTACTACCAACAATAGGCATCAAACTGCTGCCACTTATCATTGTTTTCCATTTTCGTTTTCACTTTTTAAATATAAATCAACATACTTAGTTTAACTTCTATAATATGTTGACAACAAATACAAACATAGTTTGGATTTTCAGATGAAACTGTCTTAAACTTTGTAATTCCATCTGCAAACTCATCAATATCAATCTCTTTCACTCATTCTTCAACACCTCAACTCAATTTCTCCACACTACTCCAAAAAAATGAAACATTATATCATCACAAACTTTTTGTACATCTGATACTGAACGTGAAAAGAGTTGTGCTCATTTCACTTAAACATAATGCAGGCGTTTTACATAGTGGATTCTCCTTACTAACTCCCGCATTTCTGAGTGGTGTACTGCTAACATTAATAAATGATGAAAAGTACTTTGACAAACTTTTCTTGAAAGACAAGCCAAAGAATGACCCTGCAAGTTTGTATATTTTCTTACTTTTCATGAATCTAGTCCTTGTAACATCTTAATCTTCTGTTTAAGACTTTTTTTGGTATATCCTCGTACATAAAATCAGAATATGACAATAGATTCCTGCTGAATACTGCACATACTGATAAAATCCCAATTATATAAAGGAGCTTGTGTACGCATCCTTCTTCAGCTATTACTTCTTCAACACTCCTAACAAACATTTTACTTTTGGAATGAAACAACCATCTTTCATCTCACAGCATCGATCACTAATACCAACTGCATGTACCAATGTGTTTTGTTGAAAATAGTTTCCTTAATTAAAGAAAGGCTCAGTACTAGAAGTGTGCTTTCATTCACCAGTAAAAGTTTTACAAAAGTTACTTCTATTAACCATTCTTTTTCTTTAGATTTTCTCCTTAGTAAGCATCATTGTTTTTTCAATTATTTCATTCTCTTCAATACTAATATAAATAATTGTTGTTTCAATTCAAAAGCAATATCTACTACACTTTCAATGTGTTGCTTCTTGTTAGTATGCTGCTGATTTTTTAAAATGTTTACAATCTTTTAATACATTTTGAATTACTCAGCTTTGAAACATTCCTACATATCTCTTTAAATAGTTTTTGTCTTTTTGTGATGTGTTGTTTTCCTGAAAGTGAATGTTTTTACAGGTACAATGCTTCTATTCCTTGTGCTTTGTTGTAAAGAAATATTTCTCCTTTCATTACTAGCCTCCTTCTTTAATCTCTCTACAACTATTTTAAGAAAATTATTTAGTAGTCTTACCAGAACAGACGTTATCCTGAGTTAAATTTTAGTTTTTTTCTAGTGCACTTTTTTATTTCAAGTACTTCTGTATTCTTTGTTGTCTTCTCTTTCATGTTTGCTTGCCATCTTCAATTAGTAATCTAAACTAAATAATTTTTAAAATCAAAGAATAGTTTGTTACATCAATAAACATTTTAAATTAATTACATCTCAATATTGATAATGGCTAGAAAGCAATTAATTACAATTACATTGCTATTGTCTTTATAACAAATAAAAAAAGAAAATCGTAGAAACAAGCAAGACAACTGAGAAAAAGAAAAAAGGGCCTGAAAGAGAAAGAAAGGGACAGAAAATAAGAACAGGTTAGAAACATCCAAAAGTAATACACAAACAATATCACAGCTGCTAAAACCTATGAGACATACACAAAGAGGCAACAGAGGTGCAGAGAGAGGCAATAGCGGTCCACAAAGAAACAACAGAAGTGCACAACCATGTAATAGAGGTGCACAGAAAGGCAAGAAACAGGTGCACAGAAAGGCAAGAGACAGGTGCAGAGGAGCAATACAAGTGCAATACAGGAAAGACAGGTGCAAAGAAGCCAAAGAGGTGCAGAAAGAAGTTTGAGAGGAACAGAAAAAAAGCAAGAAGAGTATATGAAGAAACAACTGATGTTCAAAAAAAGCAACAGAAGTGCAGAAAGAAGCAAAACAACTGCAGAAAGATGAAGACATGTGCATAAAGAAGCAAGTGAGCTCCAGAAACAAGCAACTCAGGTGCACAAAGAACTAAAAGAGGTGCAAAAATAGTCAAATGAAGAAGAGAAACAAGCAAGAAAAGTACAGAAAGAAGCAAGAAAAGTACAAAACAAGCAACACAAGTGCAGAAAGACAGAAAAGAAAAGTTGAAAAAGGCAAGAGAGGGGCACAATATTACAAGACAGGTGCAAAAAGGGCACAAAGGAAATACACAAAGAGGCAAGAGAGGTGCAGAAACAGGCAACAGAGGTGCACAATGAGGATAGAACAGTGGTGAGAGAGACAAGATGAATGCTAAACAAACAAGATATATGCAGAAACAGGCAATAGAAGTGCACACATTGATAAGAGAGGTACCAAAAGAGGTAAGAGAAGATGCAGAAAGACTCAAGACATGCAAGTATAGGCAAAGGGATGAAGGGATGTGCACAAACAAATAGGAGAGGTGCAGAAAGAGGGCACACCGATACAAATAGATGGTAGAGGTTTGCAGAAGGAAGCAAAAGAGGTGCAGAAACAGTCAAGAGGAGTACAGAAAGGAGCAAGAGAACTCCAAAAATGCAAAACAGCAATCTTTGCAATGTTACTGGTATAAGTCTCACCGTGTTCTTGGAAACATGCATACATGCACATCTACATTTTGCTGGTGCCATCACACATAATAGAAACATAGAAATACTTATATATCTGTGTTACACACATGCACCATCTTCAGACGCATAACACGTATGAGAATACTAGTGTAAGTAGAGACACACCTAGGTCACAAGACCAAGCAGACTTTTAAAGTTGACAGACTGCACTTCTCATTTCAATCAGACACCTGAATTTATGCGACATACTTCAACTGTAACTTTCCACAGTCTCATAAAAGGTAGCCTAATCATAAATCCCTCAGCTAACATGTATAAAACCTCAATTTTGTGCTGCAGCTTCACTATTCAGTAACTACTCAGAGTGTTGGACCCAGCCAAATATAAAGCAGCAACCCTTTACGTATCTCTGATGTAAGTCTCACCATATTCCTGAAAGCACACATTCATGTGTCTGCACTTTCTTTAGTGACATCATATATAAACATACAAATAGATGTATAGCTGTGTTTTGTATGTCTAGCATCTTCAGATGCATAATACGTATGAGAATACATGTGCAAGTAGAGACATACCTCAGTCACAAGTCCATGCAGTCCTTTAAACTTGACAGACAACAGTTCCCATTTCAGGCAGACACCTAAATCTGTACAGCATACAAGTGTACGTTTCTACAGACTCAACATAGCCAAATCAGTAATCCCTCTGTCAACATGTCTAAACCCTCACTTTTCTCTTGCAGACTCACCATTCTGGGACTACTCAGGGTGATGGGCCTAATCAAATATAAAGCAGGAATCCTTCCCTTGTCTCTGTTGTAAGTCTCACCATGTTCCTGAAAGCATGCATGCATGTGCCTGTACCTTTTGGTAGTGGCATCCTATATAAAAGAAACATACAAATAGATGGATACATGTATTTTATAAATCTAGCATCTTAAGATGCATAACACATATGAGATTACATGTGCAAGTAGAGACACACCTCAGTCACACTATTATTTAGATATCAAAACATGACAGACTGCATTTCCCATTCCAAGGGGACACCTAAGTTCTTGCGGCTTACTTCAACTGTATCTTTCCACAGACTCATACGAAATAGCCTAACCAGTAATCCCTCTGCCAACATGTCTTAAACCTCACTTTTATGCTGCAGCTTCACTATTCAACAGCTACTTAGAGTGTTAGACCTAGCCAAATATAAAGCAGCAACCCTTTCCATGTGTCTGTTACAACTGGTTGGCACTGCCATGGGCAATTCGGCAGCGCTGGTATACGCTAATCTCTTTATGAAGTATTATGAAGTAAAGCACATTCTTTCCAAAACCACGTGGCGAGAAAACCTTAAACTTTTCATCCGATATATCGATGACATTTTCATAATTTGGTCAAGCTCCAAAGAAGAACTACAAAAAGCCTTGACAGAATTCAATGAAATTGACGAGAAAATCCAATTAACGAGGGAAATATCAAACACAACCATCACATTCTTGGATGTCAGAGTGAACCTCATGAACAGAGGACTTGAAACTGACCTTTATGTCAAAAGTACAGACAGGAATAATATGCTACATTACAGCAGTTTTCATGAACACAACCTCAAGAGATTCTTACCTTTTTCACAAATGGCTAGAATAAAAAGAATCACATCGGAACCAACCACAATGCAAAAAAGGATAACGGAAACAGAAAAGAAGTTCAAACAAAGAGGATATCCAGCACATATCATGGAGGAATCCAAACATAAGCTTGCTCAAATTAACAGGAGAACACTACTACAACCAAGTAAGAGCAAAGAGCAAACTAGAATAGTTGCCATATCCAAATTCTCAACATCGAGCAACAAATTCAAAAAGACAATACTCAAACATTGGCGAATGCTGACTCTGGAACCCGGCTTCAACAACTGTTTTAAAGAACCCCCCTTATTTGCATTCACCAGAACCAGAAACATAGGAGAAATGATTCAACCACAAATGATAACTGAAAATTTTCAAAGGTACCAAACCATGCCACAATTGTGGACATTGCAATAACATTGTAAGGGGCAACAAAATCAATCACCCTATGAAGGGACAAGAAATCAAGCTTAAAGTAAATGCAACTTGTGATACATCCAATGTAATATATGCACTGAAATGCCCTTGTGGTAAATTATATATTGGAAAGACTGAACGACGTATCAAAGTCAGAATCACAGAGCACAAGTCCAACATCCGCCTTAAGAATGTAAAATCTACAGTTGCAATGCATTTCATGGAATCAAACCACAATATTGCACAATTAAAGTTTCTAATTTTGGAAAGTATCAAGAAGATAGAAGGTAGAGACAATACCAGATACTTACTACAAAGAGAAAACTCATGAATACATAGATTATGTACTCAGAAACCGAATGGACTCAACGAGAGGATTGAATTTTCTTGCTACTTGTGAACTTGCTCCAGTGCTACTACTTGGCACAACTGTGATAATTAATACTATTATATATATACCCCTCAGAATGTATAATGTGACCACGATATAGCTCATCGCACTAAGACAGACATTTTTCTTTAGTCAAGGTTCGAGACTGCTATTACCTATTTGTCATTTCATTTTGTACATCACCTATCCCTTATTAGGTTGGTTAATATTTCTTTACATAGCCAAACAACATTGACACTGATAGATAGTACTACCTGATTCCTTTGGAAGAGGTTTAAACTAGCCGGTTACGCATTAGTCTTTTTTCAGTTACGATCGATCACGTGATCGCGAACGGTACTTAGAATACAAACAGAACGGCAACACTGTTGCCAAAGTCGTACTGAAATTGAAGGAAACAGCATCGCGGTAATCCTGATCCATGATCGTAAAACTTCAGGTCAGTGAGTCCGACACAAGTTGAGTAATCAAGGGCCCGATGTAGGTAGGGCTTTACCGATCGGTATCGGCCGAAAATACCGATTTATGGCCCTTACCGATCGGTAAACAGCCATCGAGATGTAGGGAACCAAAAACAGAACGAATCGGATAGAAAACCGATTCGGAATGTGTACCGAATGTGAAAGAATCCGATACGTACATACCGAAAATCGGATATGTAACGAATCGGAAAAACACCGATTCGGTTACAAAGACCGAATCGGTCCATGTACCGAATCGTTAGTGACACCGAATCGGAAAATCACCGATTCGGTCCTACTACCGATTCGTTAGTGACACCGATTCGGAAAATCACCGATTCGGTCCTACTACCGATTCGTTAGTGACACCGATTCGGAAAATCACCGATTCGGTCCTACTACCGATTCGTTAGTGACACCGATTCGGAAAATCACCGATTCGGTCCATGTACCGAATCGGAAAAAATACCGATTCGGACATGATCCGATTCGGAAAACATGCCGATTCGTATGAATCTCCGATCGGGAAATTCCCCGATTCCGACAGTTGGGGAGATGTAGGGAGGCACAGAAACACCGAAATCGGCTCAAAATCGGTAGAATTCACTCGGTATTTACCATGGATTGCAATCAGGTGGTAACCAACTCCAACCCATATAAACAGTCCCAAAATGCATTGCAACTTGCAGGATGGCAGCTTTCTATGTCATTGCGAGGCGGCTACGGCTACAGCAGGAAGGACAGAGGGAATGGCTAAGAAATGAACAGGTCTACAGACAGAGGATAACCCTGTTCATGCTCACTGAGGCTGAGATCCTACAGAGATACAGGCTGGACTCTGACACCATACTTGAGCTCATCAGGGACCTTAAGCCATACTTGGACCACCACACCCCAAGGGCACACGCCATCCCTGCGCACGTCCAGGTGCTATGCAGCCTACACCTGGTAGCGTCTGGCAGCTATCAAAGTGGAGTAGCAGCAGCAGGAGGGGTGAGCCAGAGCAGCCTGTCAAGGTTCTTCCACATATTCCTTGACGCCATGATAGACAGGATGGACCAATACATCTCATTCCCTGCAACCCACGCAGAACTGCTACAAACCAAAGCGGACTTCTACCAGATGGCACACTTTCCCCAAGTCATCGGTTGCATAGATGGCACGCATATTCCGATTTGCCCACCAGCGGACACCGAATACATATACCGCAATCGGAAATCTACACACACCATCAACGTGCAGGTGATCTGCAATGCCAAGTGCACCATCACAGACCTGGTAGCAAAATTTCCAGGAAGTACCCATGACTCATATATATTCCAACAGAGCGGCATATATGCACGGCTGATGGCTGGCGATTTTGGAGAAGGATACCTCCTAGGTGAGCCACATCATCAGACCCCCATAACACATAGTAGGTAGGTGTAATACATGTATGCATGTGTCTAATGTGACCCCTTTCTCTTCCAGGCGACAGTGCATATGCCCTCCGCTCATTCATACTCACCCCCTACCTCAACCCCTCCACACCCAGCCAAAGGAGGTATAACCGGGCCCACATACGCACCAGGAATGTTGTTGAACGGACCTTTGGCATCTGGAAAAGTAGATTCAGATGCCTGCACAAGAGTGGAGGTGCAAGGCAGTATACCCCCATCACCTGCTGCAAGATCATAGCTGTATGTGCAATGTTACACAACCTTGCGGTCAAGAAGGGCACTGAGGTGGAGTTGTCTGACTACGAGGACTATGACGACGACGAAGCTGTGCCACTGACACAGCCAGCTGGGGTGTGTACGCCATGTGATGGCAGATACAGACGTGAGGAGATCACTGAGAACTATTTCTGACTGAGTACAGATGCAAAGACAGCTAAATGTTGCTTGGAAAAAAAAAGTTTTAATAATGATGCACCACAGTTACAGCACTGATGTGCATCAAATAATGGAGATTGTTAACTCAAATAAAGTCCAGGGTTCTGGTTTGCTCATCCCCCCTTGCCAGCCTATTTTTTGGCCCGCTTTCCAGACCCACTGGGGTGTCCCTCGGCCCCCTCCGAATGGCCAGCAGCATCAGCGGATCGCCTGGTGCTCCTCCTTGGCTCTGATGCAGCGCTGGCCGGGCTGCTGCGGCTGCTGCTGTCTCCAGCATCACCCAGGTCCAGGGCAGGATTGGAGGCGGCGTTTGATATTAACATGGCCTCCATGGCCGTGGTGATCCTGGCCATCCCCCTAGTCAGCTCAGCTGTATGCTGACTGAGCGCCGATTCCTGATTTGAGCTGCGATGGCACAGCTGTGCGGTCGCCGCTGCAAGGCGGGCCATGGCCCGGTTGAGCACCCGGGCATCCCTCCTGCGCGCAACCTCATGCTCCTCCTGCCTGGCAGAGGAGTGGGTGATGGCAGTGGTCAGCCTGCCCAACCCTGCTGCCACCTCCTTGTTGCTGTCCACAACAGCCTGGAAACCCTTCACCAACTCCCCCATCTGCAGGTTGTGCTGCAGGAGCTGGCGTTGGCAGGCCATGGTGGATTTGGCCTGTTGGCGCTGGATTTTTACCATCTGGCCCTCCAGGCCCAGGAACACACTGCCCTCCCGTGCTGGTGCAGCAGTGGTGGTGGTGGTGGCACGGCGTCTGGCACTGCTGCCTCCGGCCTGCTGAGTGGGCTGGGGTGCCACAGGTGGTGGTGTGGTGCTGGCCGGTCCCGGAGCCCCTGCTCCCACGACAGGTTGGACGGGTGGCAAGGCCACGGTTGTGGCAGGAGCTGTTGTCGGCGGAATGGTCTGCCTTGTAGGGGAGTTGTATGGTGAAAATTGCAAGGGGGGTGAGCTGGGCAGTACTGGGGAGTGCACTGCCTGGAAATCAATCACCAGGACTCCCTCCATTCCAAGCCCTGGGGTGTCTCCTTCCTCATCCTCATCCTCCTCCTCCTGGCCAGGCTGGCTGGTGCTCGGCCCTGCCACTGCAGTATTTGATGTCGAAGCTCCCTCTGCTGCCACAGTGGTGCTGCCTGATGGTGCCCCTAGGTACAAAGAAGCATTTGTAAACTGAGTGCCGATGTATTACAGTCAGTACAATTATGGCATTCCACATGTCCTTGCATCTCCTTACACCGTGTCACACTGTTTCCTGTCTTGTGATTCTGCACTGACATATTTGGCTAACTTCTGCTGACTACATGTACCATGATGCTTGTCTCTTGTATGTTGGTGACAGTACAGTGCTGGTGTTTGCCTATGCATTGTGTCTAATGGGGAGGTGTCTGGTAGGGTGTGTCATGATGCGCATGCTTCTTACCTGTAGCTGTGGCCATCGCAGTGCTGTCCAGGGTCCCGATCCCTACGATGCTCTCCCTCTCGATGGTGCTGGAGACAATTTCCTCCAGCTCGGTGAGGGGTGGCGCCGGGTTCTTGCCTCCTCCGGTGTGTCCAGCCTGCCTTTGGAGGTCGGCCAGCTTCCTCTTCGTGAGGCTGCGGAGGTCGTAAAACCTTTTCTTAAGTTCCTCAATGGACCTGGGGGTGACTCCAGCAGCATTGACCTTCTGGGCGATGTCGGCCCACAATCTCCTCTTGGTGCTGTCTGGCACGTTGAGGGACAGCTTGCCAAAGAGCTGGCGGTGCACCCTCACCACCTCCTCAACCAGCACCTGAAGTTCTGTGGTGGTGAATTTGGGCTTCCTCTTTTGGGAGGACTTCTGGCTTCCTGCCTGATCTTCCATTTTCTGCTGTTCAGTCTGCAACCTCCTTCTCCCACTGCTGCTAACTGTGTGTTGGGCTCAGGCAGGCTTTCCAGAAACTTCTAGAAACTTCTTAATTGTCTGCACCTGCCAGGGTTGCCACTCCCTGTTTGGGTGGGGGAGGGGGAGCCACCTCATTGGCTGAATCGCCTATTGCCGAGTCGGCTTTTACCGATTCGGTAAAATCCGATTCGGTAAAATCCGATTCGGTATTATCCGAATCGGTAAAAGCCGAATCGGTTCATGCAATGCATTCCTATGGGCTTTTTCGCCATGGGTCTATGATTGCCGATTCGGTTT
Source organism: Lissotriton vulgaris (assembly GCF_964263255.1). Lineage (NCBI taxonomy): Eukaryota > Metazoa > Chordata > Amphibia > Caudata > Salamandridae > Lissotriton > Lissotriton vulgaris. Next base: position 3,282 of record NW_028254682.1, on the reverse strand, counting down.
TTACCGAATCGGCTTTTACCGAATCGGTATTCGCCGAATCGGAAATATCCGATTCGGTGGTAGCCGATTCGGTGTTTTCCGATTCGTTGTTGGCCGATTCGGTAATTTCCGATTCGGACCGAGCTGAATCGGAACGTACCGAATCTCATTACCGATGCCGACCGAATCGGTTTTCATTCGTTTTTTTTTTCCTACATCTCGTTTTCCGATTTCAGAATACCGATTCGGCCCGCCTCGGTATTTTGAAATCGGAAAATCGCGTTTACCTACATCGGGCCCCTAGTGTATTATTTAATGGCCAAATTAAGTTAGCAAACGCTAATTTTCCTTTTCTCACTTATGTTTAGTGATTCAACGCAGAACAAACAAAGACAGGCATGTAAGTTGTTTTACCAAACTTAGGTTTCACGTATTTTTGTTTTTATGTCTGTACCTTGACAGCATCAACACGATATTTAGATATGACAAACAGACATATGCATTTAGACATGACAACCAAACGTATATGTTTTGATTACTGCAAGCGGTATATGTTTTGATTACTGCAAGCCGTATTTGTTATTTGTTGTTTCACGTTAGATATACACGTGGTCTACGCTCACAAATAAGTGGTATTTACTTTTTCTTAACAGTGTTATTCCCTGATGAAGGGCTCGAGGGTAGCCCGAAATGCATTGGATTCAATTTAAAATGATGATGCCTTATTGATGAACAATGAAATTATACAAATGAATTTGAAATGTTCAAATGAATCTCCTTTTTTGAAAAAATTCACAAATAAATCAAGTTAAATCATGAACAAAATTGTGTGGAATCCTCTGATGTCATAAGAGGAGAAAGAGTGTTCCCAAAGGGATGGTCCCAGTGACCCGCTGGAATCACGTTTTTTATAGTTATCTGTTACAACTCCCACCATATCCCTAAAAGCATGCATCATGGATGTGTCTGCACCTTTTGCTAGTGGCATCATTTATATAAAGAAACATACAAATAGATGTATACCTGTGTATTATACGTCTATCTCCTTCAGATTCATAACACGTGTGAGAATACATGAGCAAGTAGAAACATACCTCAGTCACAAGACTATGAAGTGCCTTAAACTTGACAGAGTAGACTTCTAATTTCAAGGAGACGTCTACTTTTATGTGACATACTTCAAGTTTACCTTTCAACAGACTCATATGAAGTACCCTAATCACTAATCCTCTGCCAACATGTCTTAAACCTCACTTTTATGCTGCAGATTCACTATTCTGTGACAACTTAGAATGTTGGATATAGCCAAATATAAAGTAGCAACCTTTTGCATGTGTCTGTTGTAGGTCTCGCCATATTCCTGAAAGCATGCATGCATGTGTCTGCAACTTTTCCTAGTGGCATCATAGATAAGAGAAACCTACAAATAGATGTGTACCTGTGTTTTATACATCTAACATCTTGAGACGCATAACTCATGAGAATACATGTGCAAGTAGAGACTTATTTCAGTCACAATACCATGAAGTCCTTTAAACTTGTCAGACTGCACTTCCCATTTCAAAGAGACACCTAGATTTATGCAGCGTACTTCAAGTGTACCTTTTCACAGACTCATACGAAGTATTCTAATCACTATTCCATCTGTCAACATGTCTTAAACCTCACTTTTATGCTGCAGCTTCACTATTCAGCGACTACTGAGAGTGTTGGGGCAAGCCAAATATAAAGCAGCAACCCTTTGCATGTGTTTGTTGTAACTCTCACTACATTCCTGAAAGCAAGCATGCATGTGTCTGTACCTTTTGCTAGAGGCATCATATATAAAAGAAACATACAATTAGATGTATACCTGTGTTTTATACGCCTACCATCTTCATTGGCATAACACATGTGAGAATTCATGTGCAAGTAGAGACATACCTCAGTCACAAGACCATAAAGCCCCTTAAACATGACAGACTGCACTTCCCATTTCGAGGATACACCTAAATGTATAGAGAAGGGGGATGGGAGCACACTGCATCACCTCCCAGCACAGTTCACCTCTTAGCAGTATGGTAAATGCAGTTCATTTGAAATGCTTACTTGAGTTTTGCAGAACTGTTTAACCAACGTTGGTGCAGGTTAGTGCTGTCAATCTCTAAACACTTTTTTCTGGATATTATCCATCATCAATAGAGATAAAAATTAAATTTTATCTGGGGTTGCTGATCAAGCTCCCACAATCCTTTCAGGTCTCAGTACCTCTCACAGGCACATCTCCAAAAGCTCGTCAGCTCAATGGCTCAAGGGAGCCTTTTCAAACAGAAGGGGAATGAGGATACTTCAGCAAAAAGCTCAAGAAAGCATTTGAAATGCTAAGGGGTGAACTGTGCTGGGAGGTAAAGCAGTGTGCCCCAATCCCCCTTCTGTTTGAAAAGGCTCCTATCACTCACAGCCATGGTCTCAACATCATATCCTATGTTGATGACATCCAGCTCATACTCTCCCTCACCGACAACATGGACACCACTAGAGTGAATTTCCAGAACGTGTGACTGACATTTCAGTCTGAATGAGAGTCAACTGCCTCAAAATCAACACCAACAAAATGGTAGATCTCCTCTTCAGAAAACCACCTCATCATGCGACGATGCCTGATGCCCTAAGCCCTTAGTCCAGAAAGCCACCTCCACCATCCCCACCCACAAACTCTGTATCATCCTCAACAGTGAGCTCTCCAGTTGTTTGAATATTTTTATTGCATTTCTTATTATGACCAACCCTTAGTGTGGTCACCAGCTAATCTAAGCCAGCCTATCACCAGCAGACAGAGTATATAGAAGGAGCATCCCCCCTCCTGTCCTTACCAGTTCTGGCTGGAAGACAGATGGGAAATCCAAGTCAGAATAGGAGGTGTGCCCCCCACCCCGGCCAACTCCACCCCCTGGTGTTGGAGGTGAGATGAATCACATTTTTTCAGTGCCCACCCTCTTGAAGGTGGTGGGAATCCACAAATCAGGGCTAAGGCTATGTCCACCTCCCACTGGTGATGAACATAATAGAGGGTGTAGACATGGGGTAAGGGGCCCATTGGCCACTAACTATCACTCACTATTAAACACCCCGAAATTCAGTACTTAGGTGGTATCCCCATACCCTGAACTTAGATTCCAAAGACACAAGGAGAAGACGAATGAAGAAACGCTGTTGGACCGTGAACTGCAAACCTATTAGTGAACTTTGGGGACACTCCTGCCTTTTGCCATAGAACTCAACAATCCCCATCATCCAGCTTGTCTCATCAGTGTGTGCCTCCAC